>NW_019174088.1:0-54814 GCF_001642475.1 Fonsecaea monophora
TTTTATGCTCGTTTTGTTGTTTTTGTTATGATGTTTGTGTTTGCTGTTGTGTTGATGTGTCGATTGCTGTTTTTTCGAAGTAAGAGACGGTAGTGTATGTCATGCTTGTGCTCGGTGGTTTGGGATTTTTGTTTGTGTTCTTGTCTTTTTTTTTTCCACCAGACGGCAGACAAGAAAGGGCTTTTTGCTCCAGCGCGGGGTGTTTTGTTTGTTTTTTTTTTTTTTTTTTTTTACAGATATTGGGCAGTATGTACTCGGTTACCTAGGTAGTCAGTCAGTCAGTCCAATCTCCTATTGTATGTTTTCGTTTAGTTTAGTTGAAATGCGAGAATTATTTAAAAAACAAAAAAGTAGACACTTTACTCCGTTTTCCACCTACCTGTTCCCTGCCGGGCATTTTCAGGGGTTATGTCAAGGGGAGGAGGCTGCGGGGAAAGACAAAAGTTCACAGGCGTACTCTAGAAACTCGTGGGGGTGTGTCATATTCATTCAGGATAGGTACTGAAGACAAGTCATCAAGTCATTAAGGGTATAGCTATGGTAAACGCTCAGGGTACATCAGGTCGTCACATCATAGGCACACAGAGTAAGGCGTGCCCTACATAGTCATCACAAACAAATCAACCCAAAGCTATTGACTCCGATTTTCCAGTAACCGAAACATGCGATCTAACTGCTCTTTTAGATCGGATTCGCGCCTTCTGCTGTCATCCTGTTGTCTTGCCAGTAGATCTTGAAGGGCGGACTCGCGCACTTTGCTGTCTTCTTGTTGCCTTGCCAATTGGCCTTGGACGCCTAACTCACGTTGTTTTTGCTCCTCCAATTGCCTCTGAAGTCCTCCCAACTGGCTCTCGAGCGAAGCTAGCTGTTTCCGAAGTTCTCCATTGATACCACCATTCCGTGGCTTCTTGAAGACGCCCTCGCCACCTTGTGGGTCTTGGCCAGTCTGTGAAGTCTGCCCGGACTCATCCATGGAGGACGCCGATGGTACGGACGCTGGTGGCGCTGGCGGTGCCGTTGGGTCGGGTAGGCGCTCGATTGCCATCTTGATTCGCTGAAGATGCCGACCAGAAAACTTGAGGCATGCGTTGTAAAAGAAGTCGTACGGCTGCCACCGATCTTTGCCTCCATCTTTACTCAAGCTCACTTCGCCAATAATTGTCCTATATTTCACGGTACTAAGGTTTGGCAGCTGCTGAAGGGTCTGGCATTGCGACTCCTGAGGTTTGGTCACCACATGGTGGGCATATATCCTCACTGTGTTATTGTCGTAAGACATTGACAGCCCAAGAGCTTTGCCATTGAGTTCCTCCAATTGGCCCGCTCTCCGAAAAAGATCGATGACGCCGTCGAGAGCAACGCTCATGCTGTAGACGTTCTGTCGATCGGCGATATCGAGAGGTTGTTTGTCGCATTTGGCTTCACGCGTTATAAATGGGAAGAATATATCATCCCGGGCCATATACTTGGAGGGTGCTCCAATAGTGATGCCTAATTTCAGAACTTCTTTCCTCGAGAATTTTTCCCACTTGAAGCCGATCGTTGAGTCCGGTTGCGGACATTTCCCGTAGGACGGGAAAATGGATCGTAGCCACATGTCGCTACATGCTTCGATGAGACCGAGATCCTCGAATTCCTTGTGTCCGCGAATTGCTAAAAGCTCAGGCGCCGGAAAGAGGTGTGAATGCATGTTCTTCACCAGCCATTGCTCAGACTTATTGTGAGTCAGTTCGGAGAATGCCATGAAGACCGCGTCATCGAGCATCGAGTTTGGTGGGTGTGGGACGCTCGTAGAAAGCAGCCCTTGACAAAACTCGAGTTCCTCTGCGTCAAGGCCACTGGCGGAGTCCTTCATGTAGGTTCCATGTTGTTCCAGGAGGGTGGGAAAAGCAGGACTACTGTAGAAATTGGACTTTGCGTCGGTAGAAGCGATGCTCTCAAGGTCATCTGCGTACAACGAAACAGGACCTAGTGATTCTTGGGACGGCTTGCGTTTGACCGACGGCATCCCTATTAACGCTTCAGGATATGGATCAGGGTATGGTTCAATCGGCGGTGGCTGTGGGTCGTCCTCTCCCGAGCCCTCCGTCCCCAACACCCATTCACGGATTTGTGGATTTTGAGATTGGCTTTCAAGGAATGTATGTGATTCTTCGGAGATGGGATCGGCAACACCGCGAAGGTCGCTCGGAGGCTCTTGGGGCAACAACGGGGTACGGTGAATCTCCTGTAGACGGTGAGCATGCGCTGCACTCCAAGACCGACATGAGCTTACACCAGAGTGGTGCTGACGGCCTTCAGATGAATTGGTGACTTCGGGCGAGGGAAGTTGCTCCTCGACTGTGGGCTGACTCGCGTCGACACTGTCAAGATGTTGTCGTTTCGCAGATGGTTCCGCAAGGGTATTCGAGTCTTCAGCTTCGCAGCGTCGTCGTTTGCCTGCGCCCGAGAACATTGACGGACTAGATTGAAGGGAATCCATCTTATGTATTCAAAGGGCCTGGCAATGGCCTTGTGGCCGAACCACCCTTGCTCACTGACAACTGTGTCAGTCGGGTTGGGTGCCTGCAAAATGAATGGTTGCGCAGTGGGCGCCTGCGGGTTGACATGTTTGTTAAAGTATGAAGTCCGCAGCGTTGTTTAGCGCCAGAAACCCCATGTCCCGTGACGCTAAAAAGGCTTGGCTTCTCGGCTGATGCCTGCTTCAGCCTTGCGGCCAGCGCTACCCAAAACACATTCTCTCTTGAACTTGGGCGTGCATTCGAAGAGGAGGGGATGGATGTCCTATCATACTCGGCTGTGGAGTGTGATTGTAAACATAGAGACCGAGTTGTTGTGTAGGAAAAATGTCACATGCTAGCCTCACTTCGCGGCGGCTAAATCTTCACATGCCCGCAAACTTATCGAACCACGTGATTTCGCGTTGCGCTTCGACGCGACTCGCCCGCAAATGCACCACCTGCGCACAATGAAGAGCAGCCGCAGACAGCCTCACCAACGCCAGATCCAATCCTCGTCGACGCCAATATCAGCGCCACACCACCCTCCAAGATGGAGGACTCTCTCTACGACGCTACCACACATGTACTCTGCATTCCCAAACTCCCAGCAGCCCTGTCCGCGCTGGTTTCGAGACCCCCCGCAGGTAGACGGGAAGATCCAGACAAACAACGAGCGCAGCTCTCGTCACATGCTGACGCATTCGCCAGATCTCTCGGCAAAGAACGCCCGCGGTACGAGAAAGAGGAGGAGAGGGAGAAATTGGGGGGCTTGAGAAAGTGTACCTGGACATCCCTGGACAATGTCGCTGGGCACGAAGAGGATGATCAGCGCCCCGAGTTGTGGCCTGGGAAAAAGAGAAGGCGGAAAATAGCAAGAGATGGTGATGATGGTGACGACGAAGATGGACGCCCACAGCTTATGGGATTGGCAGTGTCTCTAATCTACGAAAAAGATACGTTTCAGTTCATGATATACACCCAGTCGCCGAGATGCAGCCTCTCGAAGCGCAGGCGGATCGCTGCTTCGAAACATCAGCCCACCACCGAATCGGAAGAAGAGAGCGCAATTCTGCTCTCAAAGTCATCGCCGACAGCTCTAAAATCATTCACAAAATATCTGCAAGACACATTCGCCGTCACCACCATCTATCCGTTTGAGCCATCTTCGAGTCAGATGCAGGTCACGCTCGAAAGGTACCTGGCTACCATCCACAAATCTCTTTCCAGCGCGAGTCCACAAGGCCTCCACGACAGCTTCAGCAGTATCCTGGGGAAAATCGAATTCACTGTCTCTTTCTCCCATCCCGTGGCCACGGGCTTGAGGTCCGTCCACGTAGCCATTCCTGCCACCGCGTTTCTTACCTGGTACAACTCTGTCGAGACTCCGGAGGGAGGGAATCAGAGGGGACAAAAAACATTCTCGGAATCGCTGGCTGGCTGGATCAAAGCCAAGTCGGGCCTTTGCCTACATGTTTTGCACGAGAAGGACGGCATGATAGCCCAACAACATAAACCTGGGGATGGTGACAAGGCTACTGATGGCGGCGATAATCGCGATGGCCCCTCAAATTCCTCGGAGACCTCAAAAGCTCAAGACTCGCCGGCATCAATGACGATGAAAATATCAAGAATCTCAACCGAAGCGTACACCATCTCAGCAGCGTCGGGCTTGAAATTCAAGTCTCGAGCCCTTCACGCCGTCGAGGGTACCAGTGACGACACGGGCACGGCTGCGGACGAGAGAGATAACTGCGTCCGACGCGCGAATAGGGGTCTTCTGCTGGCTATCATCGAGTATACGCGCCGCAGCCACGACAAGCAGCAAAGCCACGTCATTGACGGAATGACACTGGCTGACGTCACGTGACTCTGTAACACATGACATCAGAGGACATGACATGAAGCATCATTCTAACGACGGTTTGGAGATTATGATGAGAGCGATTTGCCTTGCCCATAGGCACTGACTGATACCTATCTACCCGCGGTGTATGCAGAATCCCCCATGCACTTTTCCTTGGATTCACAGTAACACGTAGGAACTGTTTGATAGTGTACGAATGAGATACCCCCAAACTCCCCAATCCATTCTACTCTACCCTATTCCACCCTATACCATCCTGGATATTTTCATCGTTTTTGGTATCTTTGCACTCTTGTATCCAGCCTGCGTTTCCTGTCCCATATAGTTGACAGCGGCTAGTTCCTGTTTGGCGGGTGCTACGCGCTCGCCCGTAGCAAATGACAAATGACGGATTGGGGAGGTAATGGAAGACAACAACAACAACAACAGAATCGTTATAACGTTAGGTCGTCGAAGAAGAAGAAGAAGAGCTCAGTGTCGATGGGCAGTGTTTCCCCACGCCTCACTCCTCACTCCTTACTCCGCGAGCTAGCCAGCACTGACTCTCTGTCTTCAGTGACGGGGCGCGGATCCCCCGCCTCATCCTTTCTCAACAGTCTTCATCTTTCCCGCGCCGATTCCCGTGCCCATGCCCATGCCAATACCCATTCCCCTACTGGTGCCAAGGTCCGAGTTCTTCCGCTGTGGGCTGTTCACGCCACTGCCCAAGCCGCTGGTGGTGTACAGTCCCTCGAATTCTCCTCGGACCCCGTCTACCAGTTTGCTCACGGCGTCGATCTCGGCTGACAGATCCTCCACATTCCCTGCCAGGGCTGCCACCTCGTCGAATTTCCTCCGGCGGTTGGCGTCGGCGATCATCTCTTGCACGAGGAACCTCTGTTCCTCGAGGACGATCAGGCGCTCGCGGAGAGACTTTTCTTCCGCTTCGAGCTCGGATATCCGCGCTGAGTTGGTGGTGGCAAAAGACGCAACGCTGAGTGCGGACGACGAGTCCTTCCTCTTGTGGTGGGCGCCGTTCAAGATCGCCAGGGAAGAACGAGGGTTGGGGTTGTTGTGCAAGTCAGCTGGTCTTGCGCTGCTGCCATGCGGTGTGGCATGTTTCAGGACCTTCGGCAGCGACTTCAAAGGTAGCATGTGGAGATGGAGAAACTGTGTGGCGTTTTGGTAGATGGCCTTCTGGAGTTTGAGTTGTGTCGGTGACGGGCTAGGCATGTCCCGTATGCGTCGAGCTGCGGTGTCGTACTGGGTGAATGAGTCCATGAGTCGCTTGCGTGTCCGCGACGCATCGGTGATCTGGCTTGATGATGGGGGATTGTCGGGGTCTTGGAGAGCCTGGAGAAGTTTCTGAAATTTCGGGAGCAGAAGCCGGATACCGCGTTCAAATTGAAGAAGATTGGTGTAGGATCGCGTGAAAGCCTCGACAGACGGCGAGGTTAGAGAGGCTTGGAAGTCCCTGCGTGAGAAGATCGTCTGATTGCACTCTTTGCAGAGACGGACGTCCACAGCTACGGTGTCGTTGGGTGCGGGCTTTTCTGTGATGGTGATGTGGGTGTTAGCTGTCAAGTTTGATATCAGTATGTCAAAAGAAGAACAAAGTAGTGAAAGGGGGAGACGTACTAGTAGCCACATCGAGGCCGATGACAATTGAACATCCAGTAGCGACGTCACCACAGACGACCTTCCCGCAAGTTCTGCAGTGATGTCTCCGGAAAGAGTACTGGCTGAAGTCTTGTTGGCAGTACGGACATCTCGGGACGTCAGTGTCGTTCTGCCAGGGCACGATGCTTTGCTCAAGAGCCTTTCGAGGATCAGTTGGGACCCAATTCAACGACCATCTCTTGTTATGGGTCGGCTGCGGGATCTCGTCCGGAGGGTTGGCCAGGATTTGCGTCAACCTTGATAGCCTTTTCTCCAGCCTGGACGTCTCCATCTCTTTATGACTGAGCTTACTTCGCCTGACGCTTTCAAACTCGCTCATTCTGTCTCGTTCTAGACCATGCCGGTCTGTGTAACCCTCCCGGCTTTTGTAGCATGTCTCGCACACTCGGTACCAAAGCCCTCGGACAGGCTCGTGCTGTGCAGATCTCGATAGCTTCATCTGATACATTGTATGCTCCTCGCAGAAAAGCTTCCCACAATGTCGACAGTTGACAGCCCCTGCCGTCGAACCAAGCCTCTTCTCGCATGTTGGGTCCGAGCACACATCGAAAGCAGTCCGCTTTTGCCAGTGTTGCTTCGTGATAATGTCCTCCGGATCGAGGACTGATGGTGTGGGTTTCGGAGGCAAAGGCGGAGCAGGAGAGTCTCTACTATCTCTTGAGATGGCCTCACTTCTCGGTGTAGGGGTACTGCTTCGGACGATGTCCTGGTTCGACTCAAAGACATCTAGTCCCTTGAGTTTCTGGTTCAGGACCGCCAATGGCTGGAATCTCTTTGCCTTCACCATTTGTTGTTTAAACCAGTCTTTGACTTCATCCTGCTGCTCTTCCTCAATCTCTTTATGTGCATCATCCAGGTGTCTGTTCAGTTGCAGCAAGGTGACCATCTCCTCGTTGCAGATGGGACAGACCAAGCGGTCTGTTGCGGCAGCCGCAGCCGCAGGTGTAGACAGATCGGGTGCTCCATGGTCGAGTGATACTCGCGATGCGATGTCTTGGGGATCGGACGACGGAGGGGTAGAGGTGCCGCTCTCAGAGGTATTCAGTGAGAGGCTCGAAGCGGAGGGGGACAGGACATGGCTGGGAAGAGGCGACGTCGACTTCGGAGGAGGCGGCGGCGGAGGTCCAAGAGTCCTACTACTTCCCAAGACCCTTCCACCGCCGATAGTGCGCCGTGACATTGCACCGTTGTTGGGCTTCCATCAAGTGGCTTGAATGGCGGAAGGAGGCAGCAAGATAGAGGGGCGGAAACTCGAGGGCGTTTACTTGGCGGAGGGAGGCGGAGACGACAGGAGTAACGTGTGGCTGGATTGCTTAGTCATCCACTTCGGGCGGATGTAACAAGTACAAGGACTTCAGTGTATCAGTTCAGCCTCGCAATTCAACACCTACACATCATTTCACGTCCAGTCCAGCTAGCCTCCTGCACCGTTCATTCATCAAGTCTATCTGTCACAAGGTGCACCGAGGTCCCTGGAAAAGTCCCACGTTTCCCATACTACAGTCATACATCATCAATCATGCACTCTTCCCAGCGTCCTCCTTCAGACTGACGATTCTGTTGAGCACAATCTTCCCCGCAGCTTCATCCGTGTCCTTGTCCATACAGAAGTATCCTGTTCGCATTGCCTGGAATCTGACCGATTCAAACCCGCATTTGTCCTTCTTTTCTCCAGCTTCTTCTGGCCACGGGGCTCGAGCCCAGATCTCTTTCAATCCAACTTCCGCCATAGCATTTGGATACACTTTTAGACTGTCTTCTCGTAAGTCTGCCATGAAACTCGGCTCCACCGCGTCCGGATTGTCGGATTTGAAAAGAGGGTTGAAGACGCGGACTTCACACTTGATAGGTGATCCGTGCCCTGGAGCATCAGCGACCCAGTGGATGTAGGCCTTAGGCTTCTTGGCTTTTTCGCCTTCAGCCGGCTTGTCGTACTTGGCATGTATCTCGGTAACCAGACCGGTGGCCTCGTCCTTCTTGAAGCTGGTTGCAATGACGGGATAAGGCACCTTTAGTAGACCTACTGGTTTTCCGGGTGCCATGCGGAAGAAGTCTTTGCTGTCCACCTCCCTGAAGTCGTCACGCTCGATATAGACCTTCTTGGTGAAGGGTAGCTTGTGAGAACCCATGTCGACATCTTTCGGGCCAAAGGCATTTTCCAACTCCTCGTAGTGATCGTCGGGGAGGTCATCAATGATGACAGGAACGGGATCGAGTACGAGCATGAGACGAGGCACTGTCATTTCCAAATATTTGCGGATTGACTGTTCGAATCGGACGATTTGAATATTGATAGTAGCCGTTGTAACCCCGAGCTCGCTCACAAATGACAGGATGGCACCAGGCGGAACGCCTCTTCTCCGCAACGCGACGAGAGTGTACAATCGGGGATCATCCCAGCCGGCGACAATCTTCTCGTCCACTAGCTTTTTGATTTTTCGTTTCGATAAGACAGTGCCCGTAACATTCAAGCGACCATATTCTCTCTGCATTGGCTTGTGAGGAACATCGACCTTGTTGTTGAGCCACTCGTACGATACTCGAGACAGGATGAATTCAGTTGTGCAGAGCGAATGAGTAATGCCCTCGAAACTGTCGCACAGACAGTGGGTAAAGTCGTAAGTTGGGTAGATTCTCCATTTGTCGCCCGTCCGATGATGTGGCTTCTCGAGGACGCGGTAGGCAACCAGGTCCCACATTTGAGGATTGCCGTCCGACAGATCCTGTTTCATCCGCAAAAAGGCTTCTTTCGGTTTGTATTTGCCATCTCTCATGGCTCGAAATTCGGCCAGGGATTCTTCAATGGGTCGACTGCGATGGGGGCAAGCGTATCTTTCATGTTTGTTCTTCGGATCTGTGCCGCCTCGCTGATCTTTGAGCTCCTCGTCGGTACAGTGGCACACATACGCGCCGTCCAGAGTGATCAGCTTCTCGGCCAACTCGTACAACCGATCGAAGAAGTCGCTGGAGTAAGTGATCAAAGCGGGGCTGAAGCCCAACCAGCGCACGATATCCTCAATGGCGGTAAAGTAGATTTCTTCTTCCGCTTCGGGGTTTGTGTCATCGTACCGTAAGTTACACTTCCCGCCGTGGAATCTGGCGAATCCAAAGTTGATCGCGATGGCTTTGCTGTGCCCGATATGGAGATAGCCATTCGGCTCCGGGGGAAAACGTGTGACTACTGGTTCATCTGCTGGTCGTTCCTTTCGGACCGCCGCCAGCCAGCCTTCTTTGAACATGGCATCTGGGTCGGTCGGTGCTGATGGCGCAGCATTTGCAGGCTTTGGGGGCTTTGCAGATTTTGCCGGTTTCTCTGTAGGTGGTTTTGCCTCCTTTGGCGGTTTGGGTTGCTTGGGCGCTTTTTCTTTCTTGGGCTTCTTGTCTGGGATCGCGTTTTCAACCTTGTCCTTGATACGCTCCGGCAAGCTCATACTTGCTTCCGCAGACTCAGCCATAAGGCTGAAGGATGAGTCGTATCTGAGATTGTCCAAGTCGTTCGGTGAGATTTCTTGAAAGGTGCAGCACGTGAGATGAGATGAAATCCAATAATGGGAGTGGCACCACGTCTCGCACAATATACCAAGCAAGTTGTCCTCTCAGCCCTCGACAAAATGAAGAAAGATGTCGTGAAACGAGAATGATCCGGAAGATTCGAGTTGGTCAGGTTGGTTCGGCGTGGTGATTCAAGGCTGATGGTGGATGAGTCAAGTAGCGCGGATTATCACAAATATGCAAACATGCCAAGCAAACACAACAAACATTTGCCGAGTAGCGTATGAGCACGTGATGAGGTCCCGGTTCCGACGTTGCCTGCGGAGCGTCGCATCTTGTTCGAATGCCGCCAACTTTTTTTGATAGGACACTGTGTTAAAGGTCTTTGTCCGCCAACTCCCTCTGCCATATTCTTCTACACCGTCGAGCTCTTGATTGATGCTCGCCATGGCGCAAAAATCGTATGTACTAAATCACAGTCCGCTCTCCTGATCGCATCTTCCAACTGACGCATTCCAGATCGAAACTCGTGGATAACGACCAGATCCAAACGGCGAGCCTCCACAACCCCTTGCCGGTCTTCCTCAAAGCCTACGTATGGCCTTTCACTATCCTATGGCCGGTCTTCTTTGCATTCTACCTAAACGAGGACCTTTACGATGATTATATCGATGGCTCGGAATGGACATTTGTCTATGTCGCAACAATCGTTACACTCCAATCTTTGACTTGGCTCTCAACAAAATGGAGTGTTCACTTGAAGACTGTGTTCACCATGACCAAAGCTACAAAAGTCGAGGATGCCACGTTGATTAAGGTCATTCCCGTGGTCAACTCGGGTGCATCGGCGATCTGCAAATTGGAGCGGGAGCCGGACGGAAGAACCTCGTTCCTTTTTCAGAAGAGACGATTTCTCTACTCACCAGAAAAGGGAACCTTCGCACCTCTATCCTATGCGCTTGATGCCGAGAAGAAGCCCTTCCTCCGAGAATTTCAACTATCGCGGGGTCTTACCTCTGACGCCGAGATTGAGACGGTCCACAAACATTATGGAGACAATACATTCGACATACCTGTTCCAACATTTACGGAGCTGTGGAAAGAGCATGCTGTCGCGCCATTCTTCATTTTCCAAGTGTTCTGCGTTGGTCTCTGGTTGCTCGATGACTATTGGTACTACTCGCTGTTCACGCTGTTCATGCTTGTAGCTTTTGAGAGCACAGTGGTCTGGCAAAGACAGCGGACATTGAATGAGTTTCGAGGAATGAGCATTAAGCCGTACGATATCTGGGTGTACCGTGTCAACAAGTGGGTCGAGATCAAGAGCGACAAACTGCTACCTGGCGATCTCGTGTCGGTGGGCCGAACACAAGAAGATTCAGGAGTTGCCTGCGACATGCTTCTTATCGAAGGGACTGCCATTGTGAACGAGGCTATGCTGTCGGGGGAGAGCACGCCACTTCTCAAGGAGTCAATTCTTCTCCGCCCCGCAGACGCGACAATCGAACCAGAGGGATTGGATAAGAATGCTTTTCTCTGGGGAGGTACTAAGGTCCTTCAGATAACCCATCCTGCCGCCAGCGAGGAAGCGCCGGAAGCTGTTCCGCAGTTGCGCTCGGGTGTCCCTCCACCACCTGATAATGGCGCCATAGCGGTTGTGCTCAAGACCGGGTTCGAAACCAGTCAAGGAAGTCTCGTGCGGACTATGATCTACTCAACAGAGCGTGTCTCTGCCAATAACGCTGAGGCCCTGATCTTCATTCTCTTCCTTCTGATCTTTGCGCTTGCGGCCTCCTGGTATGTGTGGCAGGAAGGAGTCAAGAACAACAGAAAGCGATCCAAGCTCCTGCTCGACTGCATCCTGATCGTCACAAGTGTCGTGCCGCCTGAATTGCCTATGGAGTTGTCCTTAGCGGTCAATACCAGCCTGGCAGCGCTCAGCAAATTTGCCATCTTCTGTACAGAACCCTTCCGAATCCCATACGCCGGACGTGTGGACGTCGCTTGTTTCGACAAGACTGGTACGTTGACCGGCGAGGATCTCGTCGTTGACGGCATTGCCGGTCTTAGCCTGGGGAAGAAGAGTGCCCAAACCGAAGCGGATGGTGCGCAGTCCTCAGTCACCAAGGTCCCAGACTGCGGCATTCATACCACACTGGTTTTGGCAACCGCTCACGCCTTGGTCAAACTGGAGGAAGGGGACATTGTCGGTGATCCTATGGAAAAGGCCACACTCAACGCTCTAAACTGGACCCTTGGCCACAACGACACTTTGATCAGCACTCCTCCGCCCAAATCGAAAAAACCCAAACCATTCTCGACAGCGGGTGCCTCGCATGTCGTTCAAATCAAACGACGGTTTCAATTCTCGTCGGCTCTCAAGCGTATGAGTTCTGTGGCTACAGTTCTAATGACTGATCCCAACTCTGGTCGGAAGGCGAAGGGCACTTTTGTGGGTGTCAAAGGCGCTCCGGAAACTATCCAAAAGATGCTGGTTGAGACACCGCCGAAGTATGAGGAGACATTCAAGTACTTCACACGCAACGGAGCCCGGGTGCTAGCTCTTGGGTACAAATACCTCTCGACCGAGGCTGAGATAGGCCAGAAGCGCATCAATGATCTCAAACGCGAAGAGGTCGAGCGTGATCTACACTTTGCCGGTTTCTTGGTTCTTCAGACTCCCCTAAAGGAAGATGCAATCAGGGCCATTCAGATGCTGAACGAGAGCAGTCACCGCGTTGTGATGATCACCGGAGACAACCCGCTGACCGCTGTTCATGTTGCCAGAGAGGTCGAAATCGTCGACCGCGACTGTTTGATTCTGGATGCTCCGGAGCACGATGACTCGGGGACCAAACTCGTCTGGCGCAGCGTTGACGAGAAAACCATCATCCCTGTTGACCCCACGGCCGATCTGGATCCGAAGATTCTTGAGACCAAGGACTTATGCGTTACTGGTTATGCACTTGCCAAATTCAGCGGCCAAAAAGCATTCATGTCGTTGCTGAGACATACCTGGGTCTACGCCCGAGTTTCGCCGAAGCAGAAGGAAGAGATTTTGATTGGTCTCAAAGACCAAGGCTACACTACGCTGATGTGTGGCGACGGGACGAACGATGTTGGCGCGCTGAAGCAAGCCCACATTGGCGTGGCTCTCCTCAATGGCTCCCAAGACGCCCTCAATAAGATCGGTGAACATTTCCGGACCACGAAAATGAAGGAGATATATGAAAAGCAAGTGCAGCTGATGCAAAGATTCAACCAGCCGCCTCCGCCGGTGCCCATCGGAATTGCACATCTCTATCCGCCTGGCCCGCGAAATCCTCACCATGAAAAGGCAGTAAAGAAAATCGCCGAGCAAAAAGGTATCAATCTGGAGAGTGGCGATGCTGAGAATGGCACTGTGGAGACCATCACCTCACCTGGTGCTCAAGCAATCCAACAGTCGAACGCCAGCTTGACACCTCAACAACGACGCCAGCAAGAAGCACAACAGAAGGCGGCAAACTGGGCGGACAAGTTTACCTCTAGCATGATGGAAACTGAACTTGATGATGGCGAGCCACCTACAATCAAACTGGGTGATGCGTCAGTTGCAGCTCCGTTCACGAGCAAGCTGGCCAACGTTATAGCAATCCCCAACATCATCCGGCAGGGTCGATGTACCCTTGTGGCGACCATTCAGATGTACAAGATTCTGGCTCTCAACTGTTTGATCAGCGCTTACAGCTTGTCTGTCATCTACCTGGCAGGCATCAAGTTCGGCGATGGTCAGGTGACAATCAGCGGAATGTTGATGTCCGTGTGCTTCCTTTCTATCTCCCGGGCCAAACCTGTGGAAGCGCTTTCGCGCGAACGACCACAGCCGAACATCTTAAATGCTTATATCCTTGGATCGGTACTTGGGCAATTTGCAATCCACTGCGCGACACTGATCTATCTTTCCAACGTTGTCTATTCGATCGTCCCGCCATCCGATGAGATCGACCTCGAAGGCGAATTCGAACCTTCGTTGCTCAACAGCGCCGTCTATCTCATGCAACTGATCCAACAAGTGTCCACCTTTGCAATCAATTACCAAGGACGGCCTTTCCGCGAAAGCATCCGGGAGAACCGAGGTATGTACTGGGGACTTCTGGCGTGCTCGTTTGTGGCCTTTGCGGGAAGTACCGAATTCTTGCCGGAGCTCAGCGAGAAGTTACGTTTGGTGCCGTTCACCAGCGAGTTCAAGTGGGCCCTGACGACTCTGATGGTTGCTGACTTTGTGGGATGTTGGGTTGTGGAGCAAATATTCAAGTACTTGTTCAGCGACTTCCGTCCCAAGGATATTGCCATCAAGCGACCCGATCAGGTTGAAAGGGACGACAAGCGCAAGAGGGAGCTCGCAGCAAAGGCGGAGCAGGAACGAATTGAGGAGATTGAGAGGAAGCGGGGTGTGGCCAACAACACAACTCCGCCAACGACGACGAAGGGGGCAAGATAGGCGCAGGCGCTTGTGACATTTGTGATATAGAATAGAGAAGCATGACAGGTGTATCGATTGAGGTTCCATTCATGCTTTTACAAGGTGGGAGGTATGGGACCGAGAAGGCCAGATAGTCAAGGATGATACAGGGTCGTGTGCCTCATTAATAGACTGGCACAACCCAGCAGAGTCCAGCAGAGAATAGACAAGACAGACAGACAGATACTAGTCACATCAGTAATCCCATGCTCAAGTCTCCAGCCTTGCCTCCCTTCTTGATCAAGCCTCGCTCGCTAGCTCGCTGGCTCTTCTGGCTTCTTCAAACAACGGGTTTCTGTCACCATGACAGTCTGCCAGTCACGTGATCACCACCGTCCTGGACGTCTGTATCGACCACCAAGACCCAAATGATCCGATAACCAATCTCGCCGCGACAGCGCATAATCATCCTCCCCTGCTTGGACAGGCACACATACTCGACATCTCCCCGCATGGAAACCTCACTCGCTCCGTGGGTGATTATCGCTCGGATCGTGGAGGGAGGTGTACCCTGCCCGGACCGAGTCACCTTGATGTGACTTTGCCCATCCATGATCGTGGTCTGTCCGACGGGTTTTCTCCCTCTCTTCGCGTAGCGTGAGTAGCCGGGGGTGGTGTTGACCCGTGGAATTTTATGACCTGTCTCATATCCCATGTCCCCGCCTCTTTCTCTTCTCTCTCTCGCGCGGGCGCGCGCTCTTGATGTGTGTATATATATATATATATATATATGTGAATCAGGATGGATGGAGTACCCCCCATCTGACTCTTGTTTCGCCTCGTCTACCCAGATCGCCATGTTGAAGTGATAATAGTTGCTGTTGCTGTTGCGTCAAGGGCGTTAACATGGCCAGTGGAGCGTGTTGTCTCTCCTTGGGCTCTGACGGCACATCGTCGCTTGAAGTCTCTGGTAACGGCAGCGCGGGGATGTGATCTCCGTCGAGCGCGGCGAAACCGCCCACCATCTGCACCCCGGGGGTCGGGATCGACACGTGGAGGGTCGGTCCGACGGTGCAGGGCGGGAGGATGCAGGAGGAGAGGGGCCTCTCGATGCCGTCGAGCGAGGGCATGATGTCGTCGTACAGGTCCGGGAAGAAGTCGAAGAACCTCAGGTCGACCTTCCACATGTTGATGTTGTGCACCTGGTTCAGGAACAGGCCGGAGAGGGCAAAGAGGCCCGTGTCCGCGTCGAGCTGGACCGCCTCGGTCGGGTGGTACGGCCAGTGGAAGCGGAAGCGGTGGACGAGGTCCGTCCAGAACTGGTTCTGCCGGGTCAGCCCTTGGGCGTGGACGGCCCGCTCCCGCACGCCGGGCCAGGGGAGCACGTCGACGGCGAGGGCGTGCCGGATGGTGTGCTGCGACGGGCGCGGCCGGTACCACGCCGGCAGGTCCCGAAAGGAGCTGGCGCCCACGAAGCACAGCAGCATGGCGTGTGTCATGCGCAGCGTGCACAGGCGCGTCATGAACCCGCTCTTGCAGAAGATGCGTCGGTCGAGGTAGTGCAGGAGGCTCCACAGAGGGCACGGGGCGCCCGTCCCGCCGTACTGCATGAGGACGTCAGGCCATCCGTTGACGAGGGCCCGCACCAACATGTCTTGGTTCAGGGTGTCGTCTGTCGACACCTGAAACGCTGACAATCGGCGCGCTTGGGAGATGACAAGGTTGAAAATCTCTTGACAGCTCGTCGCCGAGGTTGGAGGAGGCGTTGTTTGCTCGGTTCCGTGGTAGCTGTGGTTGTCGCCACCGTGGATGTTTCGCCATCGGATGTCGCCCGAGTCGGCATTTGCCATGTTGACTGAATGCCGTAGGTCCAGGTCGGGAAGTTCAATGGGAGAAGAGGCAATAACGGCGAGCGGATCATGGAGCTGAGAAGCTGGCTGACCCGAGGAAGGATGAAGGGGGGAACGGGGACCTGTGAGGCAATCTTGTGCCTCGGGCCCCTCTCGCCGCTTGAGTACCTCGATCTCGGCCTTTAGAAGCTCGATTTGGGACTCGAGGCTGGCAGTGCGGGCAGCAGCTTGGTATCGTCTGTTGCGGTGCGAAGCTCGGTTGGCAGCTCTCTTTCTTTCGCGCTGTGCGGGGGTGAGAATCCGTCCGCCGGCCCACGGTTTTGCCGGGCGGGTATGGGGCAAGTCACTCATTGCTGTTTGGGGAGTGTATGTCTAAGGACAAGAAGCAGAAGGGAGAGTGATGGAGGGAGGAGAGATGAAGGTGTGGAGAGGCGGAGAGTTTTTGGATGAAATTGATAAAGACATTGAAACAAGCCTCGGATTCGGCTTCCCCGCGATTTCGGACGCCCAAACCCCCCACAATGGCGCCACCTTGGGTGCTTTTGGTTAAACCACGCTGACCGGCAGTTTGAGTGGCAGCCGTTAGCGCCGTATACCGTTTGGATTGGTCGATTGCTAACTAGTCAACTAGTACACGACTAGGAAATTTAGCCTGCTTCCATTCCCGCTCGACCATGTATCCGGATATGAAAGCGTACAAGACGAAATATCCCTAAACCACAGTGGAGAGCCTCTCAAACTCCCGAATCGTCCAGTCGAACACATTGTCATACTTGAAGCCTGATTTGCTAAATAGTCGACCAAACAATCGTCCGAGGTACTTATAGTCGGGCTTCTCCTGGTCCTCCAGTCCACGAATGTAGCTCATGTACGTCGCAAACTCGGTGGGGAGGCCATGACATAGTTCCACCACGGCAATCGCCTTTTTCCGTTCGTAGACAAGCCTATGCCTTTCCTTCCGGTTGGGTGCTTGCAGACCATGCCAGGGAAGAGAGCCGTGAAGGAAATACAAGGCCATGTACCCTAGTGACTCAAGGTCGTCACGCCACGCTGGAGCTGCACAAAGGGACTATTTTAGCTTGTCAATCCCCGTAACGGAATGCTTCTACTGCACTTACCAACATTCAAATGGCCATTGATGCTGGCGTAGTCGCACGTGCCTACCAAGGCAATCTGGGGCTGATTTCCCGGCTTCTGAGTGGTGATTTGGGGGGGCGAGTCACTTCGAGAGGTCGCAATTCCGAAGTCAGTCATGTAGACCACGTTACCCTGATTACCAGTGCCCAATAGGAAGTTTTCGGGCTTGATGTCGCGATGGAGGTATCCAACCGCATGGAGGCTTTCAATCCGCCGGATCAATTGGTCCATCAGCATCAATGTTGTCTTGAGTGAGAATTTCTTGTCGCAGTATTGAAAGAGGTCCTCTAGGTTAGGTCCCAGTAGGTCGAACACAATCGCCTGGAATTCACCGTGGGAGCCGTGCCAGAGTAACCGAGGGATGCCACGTTTTGCCCTCAGCTGCCTATAGATTTCAATCTCTTGCGTGAGAAACGATGGGTCGATCGAACAGTGCTCAAGTTTAATAGCCACCACATTGCCCTTGGGGACATCGCACCCTGTGTGAATCAGTCATGATCAGATGTTTTATCGTGGCTCAGAGGACTATCGTACCCATGTATACCTTTCCAAACGAGCCTAATCCTATACGTCGACAAATCTGATACCTCCCACCTAGGCGTATCTCGAGAAAGTGTTGGATGAATGGGTCGTCGTCCATCGGAGGCTACCAGAAGAAGAAATCATACTGTAAGGACGCCGTGGGACATCAAAGGACATCAACAAGGGATGACTGGGTGGCTCGCTCGGCTAACATGCTCTCCTGCGGGCCTGATGCATATTTGGCCTCCCTTGGCGTCCCTGGTTACCAAGTGCCAATCGATCGAAGCCTTGCAAGGACTGTTGTACATTCCACAGCTAACTGCAGATGTGAAGACAAACAAATCATTCTGGCCGCAGCTGCCTCCATTCCTTCACCAGCTTTCTCAACCGCTGCCCTTCAACACACCATGTCTGTACCCGATGGAAGCCTTCCTGCAAAGAATCGGCGGCGAAATACTCTCAGATCTCCTCGAAGAGTTCAAGACACTCCTTCCTCGCTGCGGCGAAAGAAACGCACATCAGAAGCCGAAGAATACCAGTGGCCTACTACGGGTTTCTGGAATCGGCTGTCCAAGGTCCATCTAACTGGAGCAGCATTGAGAGAATTCGACTGCAGAACGTTGAGGGCCGGAGTACCAGTGCCAACGCCCCAACTCAACGATGACATTTCAAGGCCCAGGACCAAGAGCGTGGTGCGTTTTGCACTACGCGGCGGACCTGATCTAACCCATATTCGAGGAGTGAGTTCCGCTTGTCTATCTATTGCCAGTCCGATATTAACAGTGGCATCGTGTAGTATGCAAGTCTAGCTGACCAGGACGACACAATGACCCGACACAGTGCCGGGCGAACGCGTCCGCCCGCATCTGCCGACAAAGGTACAACCTGCAAGTCTATGACTGCCCATGACTCCAATTTCGGACAGGCCCTGATCGACGCTGGTATCAACCAACCTAGTCGAACTATACAACCCAGCAATGTGGGAGATATCAGAACAGACATGGCCAAGCGCCGGCCTTCCTTGTCTCCTCCACGCTTCAATGACAAGGATTTCGCAGATTTCCAAGATCTTTGTGACTTAGTGAGCGATGAAGCAACTACACGGGCTCAGGTTATGTCCATCATTGCCGGTAAACCGAGGAAAGACCATTACAACGCAGCGGGGCGCGAATTTAGCCACCTAGAGCCGTTCGCCGACGAGTTACCCAGACCCAAGCCAGACCTGTATGACGGCGCCTTCCCCCGGCAAATCGATCTGAAGATCCGCCACGATCTCGGAGGACACATTGTCCCATCCAACGATACATCACTACCCGCGGCACCGAACTTTTTCTTGGAGGTTAAAGGTGAGAGTGGTCGTGCCGATGTAGCAAGGCGGCAAGCCCGTCATGACGGGGCGGTCGGCGCCAGGGCGATGCACAGTCTTCAGAATTACAAATCGGACGAAATCAAATATGATGGCAACGCGTACAGCTACTCAGCCGTTTACCTTCAAGGAGGGGCCGTACTGAGACTATACAGTCACCATCTAACAGCACCTAGAGCCCCTGGACAACCCGTTGAGTGTCATATGACACAACTTCGTGGGTATGAATTGTCCGACAGCATCGAGACTTTCGGAACAGGGGTCACTAGTTTCCGCAACCTCCGAGATCGAGCTAAAACAGTGCGAGATGATTTCATCTCTCACGCAAATCAGATAGCCCGAAGCGCACCTGTGGACAATCCGTCAACCACGTTGGCGGACAGTTGTACGTCTCTGCAAAGTACCCAAGAAGATGAATTTGATGCCTCTGTCGATGAACCCGCCGCCAAGCGCGCGAAATGTGCTACTTCTGAGCATTCCAGTGCGGTTTCAGAGCAAGGGCTAAAGGATGGACAGAGTCGTAGGCAAACCAAGCCTGTGCGGAAGGTCCTCCCTAACAAGTACACCAGAAGGTTGCGTCCGAGACAATGAGGTGGTCTACAAGTGCCTGGAGTGATGGGTGATTAAGGGAGCCTTGGCCTTCCACTTTTCGTCCTGGAAGCCATATGTAGATCTTATGTAGGCGACAAATTCAGGTTGGCTGGCGCGATTTCCGCGAATATATTCCTTTAGGCCCCAAACGTACCCGAAAGTTTTCAACCCATACCCAGTCTAGTGACTTGTCAAGTCTGTGGAGCGCTTTCTCTCCAATGTCACCTGTGCAACTTGTAGATTCTGCTGTATCTCTACTAAATAACTGAGTTACTCGGTGCCGTCTTGTTCGTGTAACACATCACGTGCCCATCGGGGGGGATCGGGCGAGCGGGGTTGTTTTCGGTCAACCTTCCACCTGAGTTATCACAAACGCTAGTCTTCTTTCGGCGCGACAGAGGTATGACTATTAAATCTTCTTATCAATGCGGAGGAGGCAACTCGATAACACTCCCTTCTCTCTTGAACGTCGCTCTTGTTGCAAAGAGGGTTTTGTTGGGTGATACCACCCGACTCTGTCGATCCCTATTGACTCAAGCACAGCGCGTTATCTGCGGACTGCCGGTTGGAGCCACCCGGCTGATCTCGGAAGATTTTCTTTTCTCAGCCCCAAAAATCAAAACAGAGTCAGCATTGAGAACTGTACGGGATTACAGCAATGTCTTCGAAGAAGAGATGCGGTATGAAGTACCATTACACTAGTCACTGCCAAAGACAGTGGACGACTAACACTTCCTAGGTGTCTTGGGGGCGACTGGAGCGGTGGGAACGCGGTTCATTCTCCTGCTCGCTCAACATCCGCTGCTCGAATTGGTAGCTGTGGGAGCTTCGGAGAAGTCGGCCGGCCAAAAATACTCTGATGCCGTGCGTTGGAAACAGTCGACCCCAATGCCCGCACACGTCGCCAGTATGACCGTCCGACGCTGCGTTCCTGCCGAATATCCAGATTGCGACATCATCTTCTCCGGCCTGAATGCTGATGTGGCTGGCGATGTTGAGATGGCCTTTCTCAAAGCAAACTTTGCCGTCTTTTCAAATGCCAAAAACTTCCGGTTGGCCCCTCAGGTTCCGCTTATTGTTCCCCTGGTCAACCCAGGTCATATCGAGACGATCCCAACACAGCGTCGGCATTACCAACTAGAGAAAGGCCTTCTCGTGTGCAATTCAAACTGTGCCGTCATCGGACTCGTTATCCCCGCCGCGGCTCTCATTCAAAAGTTCGGACCTATCGACACGGTGAGCATGGTGACTATGCAGGCTGTCTCGGGAGCGGGCTATCCTGGCGTCAGCAGTAAGTGGATCAATAAGCCTTGCCGCCCATGAATTGGCCAAGGGCTGGTAGTCTAGTGTCACTCATTCACAGCTAACCGCGTCAGGCATGGACATCATTGACAATATCGTTCCCTACATCCCAGGCGAGGAGGCCAAGGTGCCAGCTGAAGCTCGCAAGATTTTGGGCAGTTTGAGTGCGGACCTGTCGGCATTTGTCGACCAACCTCTCCGGGTTTCCGTCGCCTGCAACCGCGTCCCGGTGCTTAACGGCCATACAGTGTGTGTGTCGTTACGATTCGCAAACCGACCCCCCCCGTCCGTGGACCAGGTCCGCGACGCGATGAAAGAGTACAGTTCCGAGGTGCAACTCCTCGGATGTCCCTCGGCCCCGAAACAGGCTATTGTCGTTTTGGATGAGGCCGATCGACCGCAACCTCGCCTTGACATTGAGACAGAAAGGGGATATGCGTGCAGCGTAGGCAGAATCAGGGAAGACGAAAGCGGCATCTTTGACATTCAGTTTGTCGCCCTGAGCCACAACACAATCCTGGGAGCTGCCGGATCCTCCATTTTGAATGCTGAGAGTGCAATTCTGAAGGGCTACGTCTAGGTTTTCTAGCTCGGAGTACTCACCAGGTTGTTGAGTCTTCGCCTTTGAATGTGGCGAGAGGAAAAGAGAGAAGACAGCCTTATCTTGGACTTGTAGATGCAACGAAAAGTACGTGTATGAAAAAGCCTTGGTCGAATGTGACGCCAATGAATTGATTGCCCGCTATGAGAGCTCCGTGATGGTTGCTTTTGACTCATTCCCTGCTAAACTTCGACGAATGGCATCCACCTTTTGCTTTTGGGTGCCTCTGTAGATCCAATGTTGTCCAGACTGCAAAGGCTGCGGAGCTTGTGAGAAGTGTGGGACAGGTCACATCACGTGATATGCCAAGAAACGCAGCGTCAAGGTGGCTCGATTTCCCGCACGTGCCGTTCCATTGTTGGCGGTGAATTTTCCCGCCAACCGGTTGTTGGTCCTTTTTTCTACCATCCCGTGGCCTTGCTTGTGACCTGCGGACAGGGAAGATGGCAATCAAGTGAGGTCCAGAGACTCTCACTCTGTGGGAGTACCAGGTATGCTAACGCATGGTAGATATCTCATCCTGCTCTCCCGTCAGGGCAAAGTGGTACGGCCGACATCCATGCACTGAGTAGTCGCCCACCTGGGTTCGTTTCGCTGACTTCAATCCGTCGACGCCTTCCAGAGACTGGCAAAATGGTTCACCACCCTCTCCCCGAAAGACAAGGCCAAAATTATCAAGGACGTCTCTCAGCTGGTTCTGGCTCGACGGACTCGAATGTGTAATTTCCTCGAGTACAAAGGTGCGGTTTCCCCGTTCTTGAACCTGTCTGCTTCATTTTCCGTTCCCTTCACCTCCTCGATCTCAGGCTGACCACCATGCCCCGTCGTTGCAGACACCAAAATTGTCTATCGCCGCTATGCATCTCTCTTCTTCATCGCCGGTTGTGACTCCACGGACAACGAGTTGATTACCCTCGAGATCGTTCACCGATATGTCGAACAGATGGATAAATACTATGGAAACGTGTGTGAACTGGACATAATTTTCAACTTCCAAAAGGCCTACTTTATTCTGGACGAACTCCTCCTGGCCGGAGAGATGCAGGAAAGCAGCAAGAAAAATGTGCTGAGGTGCATCAGTCAGGAGGATAGTCTTGAAGATATGGAGGTGAGTCGCGTCGATATTTCATCGAATATACCCCCTGTGAGGAGTGCCACATACTGTGCGGGAGGACCTATCGCACGAGACCATCTTTTGCAGCAGCAACACCCCATCTGCGCCTTTAGGTCTGCGGCGCTACGCTCGCATCTCGGGTTCCTGTTGTAGTGGTTGAGGCTAATTCCCTGTGTCTTCTGTCGAATCAGGTCGAAGAGGAAGTCACAAAAATCATGTAGAACATGATGCCGACGGCCACTGTGCTGTTCGGTGGCATGTCTTCGGGTGCTGATCTCCTGTGAGGTGCGGACATTTGCACCTGACCCTTTTCCAAATCATCAGACCATGTCATGAAAGGACGCCATGATTGACGAGCTCGTTATTACACAGATCACCGAGGAGGCGCTGAAGAGAGGCGGAATGATTTGATCGGGCACTGTCGCGATCCTCTGGGTCTATCCCAGGGGTTATGAGATGGCGTTCAGGGAGATACCCAGGGAAGGACACATGGACCTTGCAAACAAGGTCTCTGCTTCGGCTGCACGGAGCGGCCGAAACATGTCATGTAAACTACACGACGATTCAGGTTATAAGACAATCGAAACATGCCCAGAGTTAAGCTACACCGTCCCTGCTCGGCTGGCTAACGCAAACAGTCAGCCCTGAGTCACCATGTTGTGGCGATTCGCGCGGTCCCTCTCAGCTCTTCTACCTCCAAGCTGCTCTTGACCTCATTGCCTTCGTCCAGTTGTTGATGTGATTGGGCTTGCCGTGGGTGCAAAGTCCGAAATCCATTGTCGTCGTCCGTTACGGCGCATGTGCAAGGCGGGACCCGCCTATTGGCTCTTTTGCGGGGTGCACGTGACTGCACCGCCCCCGTCTTGTTTCTCCGCCCGGCTTCGCAACGTCGTTCTATCTTGCGACCTCATCCTGCTCAACCTCTCCGCCATCTCTTCATCCATCAACACACAGCACGTCATCATGGAATCTCGTCCCTATCTTGCGACCTGCTAGGCGTCCATCGTCTAGCTATCCGAATCGCCGAGAGCTGCCTCTGCAGCCAGCCCTGGTTATCTCTTTGTTCGCGATCGCATAGCCTGCTCAGGTCAACCATCCTCTTCAGACTTCATCATTTGCGTCCGAGCTGCGAATCCAGCAATTGGCGCGAAGCGCCCAGCGAGCACCGCGAACCGATTGCCCAGTGTTGCAACTGCGATATTCCCTATTCTACGCACGCGGAGTGCGATGCGCCGAGTCTGACTCCGCCCCTCATACACCAGCACAATGAAGGTAAGCAGACTCGTTTTTAGCCGTCCTCGGACTCTGACCGGTTCTAACGCATGAGTTCAGTTTATGCCAAATCGCGACCTTGACACGGTCACCTCCGCGCTCAACTTTACCACCCCCGATCTCCACGTCGTAGGCGGTTGTGACCTGTACACTACCAAGGCAGCAGGAGGAGACAAGAAACTGTACAAGAACATTGAAAATGGCCTCGAAGCACAATACAAGTCGAATCTCCAATTCTCCCAGTCGCTTTCCCCGCCCCAGGCGCATGTGGCTGCGTCAAGCCTGAATCTGAGCCGAAGCAGCCCCTTTGGGAATCTAGGGATGATCAGCTCGCGGAGGACTTATGCGTACCTCATAGCCACACTGAATGCCAGTCACCCCCACTACGACTTCTCGCACGTCCTGCGCCCCACGGATTTCAAACGAGAGAAGAGTCTCCGGCACGTCATGAACACGGTCGACACGACCATGTATAATCTTCGTTCACGGCCCGTCAATTCCTACCTGAGAGACTCCGCCGGTCCTCCGTCCACTCAACCACAATGGGGTCCGGCAATGTGGAGGCTGATTGACCAACAGATGAGTCTGCGCGATTGCGCCGTGTACCGCTATGCCCCAGAGGATTTTGATCCCTTTGAGGATGATGATGAAGGTTCGATCTGGTCGATGAACTATTTCTTCTTCAACAAAGCGAGGAAGCGCGTTTGTTACCTATATTTGCGAGGCATCAGTGTGTTGGCAGTACCGACCATTGATGGGTTGCGGACCCCCATCAAGTCTAAGCGTTTCGCCGACGAGGAGGTGGATGGCTGGATTACTCCCGACCTCGGCGCACACAAACGAGCAAAATACTGGCTCGGTGATCGAGATGATGTCGAAATTGCTGAGCACGACGATCGAGTTGAAGAAGATGTGGATATGGCCGTGACATCGGTTGAGAAGGACGATGGGCCTATAGCGGCTCCTGTCTCCGTGAGCAAACAGCCATTGAAGGACAATGATTCCCAATCCGACGATGATGACTTCCCGCCCCCAACGAGGCCGGTCGTCGACGAGCATGACAATTACCTGCTCAGCGATGAGGAGGTACGAAGTTTGAGAAGCCAGAGCAAAAGCACGGCGAGGGGGTTGAGTGAAGAGGTGGTGGGCCCTATGGAAGTGTGAAGGACGTTGTTTCCTTGGGGATCGCACGACCTCTTTGCCCGGCAGCGTGACCGCGACGATATTTCCGATTGTTTGACGAAGGATGAAACTGCCGCTTTTTGATGGACGGGGAATTGAGGGGGGAATACTTTGGTCTTGTTCGGGGTGTTATATTTGGCTGTGTTGTACTAATAACGATACCTGATGAAGCATGGGCGTTTTCGGCAAGGCCGGTGGGAGCGGCCATTGACGGAAGCTTGCCTGAACCTCAACACTGGGATGGCTGGGTATGATTTCTTGTCTTTTTTTGGGAGTTACGGACATCTTTGGAAAGGAACAAGTTTGGTATGAAAGGTCTCAGACGTTGGAGTGTGTGTGACCGCTCTGCGGTCCTTGGGGGAGGCCAGCCATAGTACTCGAAATGCGGGATTTGATAGGGGAATATCTACTGTAGCAGCGTTGGGAACAGCTCCAGGTGGGGAGGGACGTCCATTTGATCTCCATTCGCATACGCATTCCCGCGTTTGTGAGTGTAGTATCTGTAATATATTGTGCGTATACCCCGATCGGTACTTTACTTGCGGACTTCTCAAGGCGTTGTGTCGTTAATTCCGAGTGCCAAGTAAAACAGGCGCGTGAGCTGCGCAAGAGCGATTAGTGCTCGCCCCGACTCCGGCCCCGGGTACTACGGTGCATAATATGGACTCGCATATGCAACCAACCCCCTACTCCCCCTTGCTTCCCGAGAACACTTTGCTAAACAGATCAAAGTTTGTTCACAACTATGTCAATTTGTAAAACATGCCGATCTCCGAAGAGGCGCGTGAGGGTTTGGAACAACTCTTTGTACCCCTTGACCCCCTATTATCTCATTTCTCCGCATATATAATAGATACGTATATATGAGTGGATATACGATGCCCAGCTCCACCCCTTTGACCTCCCAGAATCCCCCCAATGCTGCTCTCAGTTCAACAAAAGAGAAAGCTTTCGGCCTCTGTATCATTTATCCCCTCCAAGAGGCAGCTTTCGGCGCAGCACCACCCGCAGTCATGGGAAGAGGAATACTTTGCTGATACCGAGGCGATACTCGGGGGGCCAAGAAGGTGGACATGTGATATAGGGCAAACGCCGTTGCGATTCCCAAGCACCACGTTGGTCTCTGTTCAACCCCTAGACCAGCCTCTACCTGGGGCACCCGCTCAAGTATGGCTCATTCAAGGACATTTTGGTAGTTGTGCCGCCAAATTAGTGAGTATTCTTTCAATTCCAGGCGGTAGCTTTCTCTTAACCACCTCTCCAGTTCAACCCTTATACGGATGGGGATGCAGTATCTCAATTAGCACAGCTTCCTCACCCAAAGCCGAGTCTCGAGAAAGTCAAGCACGATCACAACCCTTTCCTCCAGGAGATGAAAGCTTACGAACAAATACGCAAATTCTGCCCAGAATCTCAACGACATTTCTTTTTAAATTATCACGGCATAATTGACATTCCTTGGGAATCTGGTCGCCGTCAAGGGGTTGTGACGGACCTTCTCCAGCCTGGGATTCAAGACCGCCGGCTGCAATCGGCCAGTGTCCCTGAAGCCTTTCGACCGTATCTCGATGAACTACAGTTTGCGCTCGCGAATGCGGACTTGTCGGACGTTGAAGGGAGTTGGTACCTCAGCGTATTGAATAGTCGGCTGAAAATGGTGACGGTGTTACATGCGCTCGGTATCTCCCACGGCGACATCAAAGGGGACAGCTTTGGACTCCCACAATCTCTACACGACATTGCTTTACACGACTTCAGTCGCTCCTACACGTTCACACCGGAGCGCCCCTGCCGACTTCGAGTAGGCCCACTGAAGCAGGTCATGGATGTTGAGCGCCGCCAAGTCCAGGAGACGGTCTTGAATATGTAACTCCCCCCTCTGTTCCCAGAAAGCACGCCGACGGGCCAAATACTGACCATTGTTAGGGCAAGATCAGCTCGATTGTTGGACTTCTTCACGACACTCCTGAACACGACCGCGGAAACAGCACGCGCCATGCTACGTACACGCGTCTCTCCTCATGTACTTTCTACGGCACTCTCACTTGTAAGACTATCTGTTATGCTCGAAAACGATGGTATGTGTGCCCATACCCACAACACATATTTATTTGAAAACTCATAACGTCCTCCTATAGAACCATTCTTTCCTTCACTCTCTTCTATCCTCCCATTCTTAGAGCCCGCGGTGTCGGGAAGACCGGCGGAATGGACCGTGACCATGGCAAAGCACCTTGACGACTTTGTGGGTGTGTTCTATTCCGAGCCAAAGGACTTGGCCGTCCCGTCAAAGAGCTTCGTCCTGGCGTCTCTCGTGTCGTCAAGCGGTGTCGTCATTGAGCAACTCCGCCTCCTTTGTCCCAACGGGAGCCACCCCGGCAAGTCCACCTACGCATTGGTACCCAGCGCTTGGCTCGGAACTCTGGACACCAGACGACTTTTCTGGATTCTGCTCTACTCACCGTCATTCTGTGGAACTGAGAGGACAGTGACCATTCTAGATCGGCGGCAGCTCGACACGGAGATGAATGATATCCATCACATGATATAAGATGGGACAACTATTGGCTTTCACCGGTTTTTTCCGCGGTTGGCGAGCTGGGGAGAGACGAAGTGGGCGTTATATGCTAGATGTTGGGGAAATGGTCATGGTTTCCAAGCACAACGATGTAACCGATAATTAGCCTGAGGCGCGCATTTGACAGTGCCATGTAAATTACTTGAGATCTTCCTGGGATACTAACGACGTGGTTTAACGCCGTTGATTGTCAATGTCTCACGTGATGGATTTAGGCTGTATACACGGTACCGTTCCCCCATACTAGTGAGGCAGGTTTCCCGGACAGCCCGCTATATCACGTGGTGCGAAGATGACCTCAGCTGTTGGAAATACGGATGCCGGTACATCATTATCCCGACTCCGGATTCTTCAGTATGCCAATAGGCGCATCTGCGGGCTTCATCACCCCGTTCAGACCACGTCTTCTACTCCCCTATCATTCTACTGTATTTCAGTCAACGCATTTCGACCGGCCCGCGGCTGCTGCTATATACGAGATACTGTTGGTCTTCACCCCGTCCTTCCTATTTGCCCACTACGCTAGTCGGCCGTCCCGCAACCCACGAACATCCACGCGAGCACTCGGTACAGAGTCGGCCGCAGTTGACACGCCCATCCACCATGGGTGAGAAAGAAGACAAGGAAAAGGCCGAGAAATTGGCAGCGGCGAAAAAGAGGGTAAGAAAAGCGCTCTCGTGTTGAGCGGTTTTGTGGCGCGAATGCCCAGAGCTGTGGCTCTCGTTTGACTGCGTCCCCTCGGTCCTGAGATAACTCGAAGACGTTGGCCATCAATCCACTGACATCGCTTGACATGCACAGGTCGCCCAGCTGCAGAAGAAGAAGAAAGCCGCCGCCGGGGGCTCGGGAGAGAAATCGTCTGCAGCTTCCAAAGACGCGTCTAAAAAGGGGGATGAGCGGGTAGGGGATGGGCCTGATGGAGACGCCGAAGCCGCCGACAGCCAGGAGAAGGCTACAACCAAGGGAGACGATGCCTCCGACGCCGAAGCAGCTCAGCCCGCTATTGAAGAAACACAGGGTGATAAAGTCGTTGGCAACACTGCAGACGTCGACCTCGATGCGGACGAAGCAGCCTTCAACGCTGCGATCCAGGCGGCAAGCGCCGATTCTCCCACGCCTGGAACGGTCCTCTCTCCAGCAACAGTCTCTCCTCCCTCTGCCGATCTAGACCAACCCTCGCACGCCAAGGGAACCAGTCCTCGTCACGCTTCCCGCCAGCCGAGCATCAGCCTCCAAAGCAAAATCCGCAGCACCAGTTTTCGGGATGGTGGGCCATTAAGCCCAGCTGCCATGAGTGCGAATTCCGTCTTGAGGGTTGAAGAGCTGGAGAGGGAGAACAAAAGACTAGCCAAGGAGGCAGAGGTCCACGAGAGGAGATGGCGGAAGCTGGAAGAAGAGCTAGAGGAGGTCCGGGAGGAGAATGCTGAGAAACAAGCAAATGGGGAAGCTGAGGAGGAGATTCGGAGGCTGCGAACCGAAATCGAGGCGCTCAGAAGACGGGCCAGCTCAACGACCACTACAAGTCGGAGAGAAAGTGCTGCGGGTGAGGATACGGCCATGTTAAAGGCCGAACTGGAGAGGAAAGACTCCACAATTGCGGACATGCAGCTCGAAATTTCGAGGCTCAGAAGTCAATTATCAAGTCAGACTCAAGGGTGCGAGGCTCACGGAGAGCAAATTGCTGGCCTGCAGTCGTTATTGTCGTCGACAGAGGCCAAGGTGAAGGCCCTGGAGAGTGACTTGACGGATGCGAAGAAAGCGTTGTCCAAGGCTAGTGAGAAAGCCGTGCTTGACTCGACGGAGCGCACAAGCAAGGAGATGAAGATTCGGACTTTGGAGAGAGAATTGCAAGAGACTGCCGCGCACAGGGATGAGGTCGCGAAGAAAGCCGAGCAGCTGGAGAAGAAAATCGAAGTGATGAACAAACTCCACCGGGAGGCTGAAGCACGCCACGCCACCAAGTTGGCCGCCGCCGAGGCCACCGCCCGAGAAATCCCAGCCCTGCGCATGAGGATTGAGAAAGCCGAGAGAGAGAATAGCCAATTACGAGAAAAGCATAAGCGAGTGATGAGCGGCGATGGAGGAGGCGAGGTATTAGATGAGCTGGAAGATGAAGAGAGGCAGAAGCTCGAAAGAAGAATTCGGGAGTTGGAAGGGCAAGTCTTTGATCTTCAGCGCGGCGTGTGGAGAGACAAGCGGGTTCAGATGCAGCCTCGAGGCGATGATGTCGGATCGCGAACTTCTCTGGATCCAGGCGCCGAGGACTTTGATGAGGTGGATCTGTCAGGCCCCGGGAATGCGAGCAGTCGACGGCGGAGTTTTGCGAGCCAGCAACAACAGCCTCGTCACTCCAACTTTGCACAAGTGTTGAATTCGGGACTCGCAGCATTCCGCGCAAACACCACCTCTCCCGGTAGCCAGCAGAACCGGCCCCGCAACGACTCTTTGCTACAGGAGTTCGACGACGACGATGACGATGCCTTTGACGAGCACGCTTTTGCGCGTGCACAAAAGGAGGAAGAGGCCAGGAAGATGGTGGAACATGTGAGAGAAGTCAAACGAGGGTTGAAGCAGTGGGTAGGTTGGCGACTGGATCTGGTCGAGGCGAGACGAGCAGGTGTCGGTGTTGGATATGGTGAGATTTTTGAACTATGAATTGAGAGCAGCACTCTGGATAAGGGAGAGAGGCAACCTTTACTGTGAGTCAAAGTACACGAGCCTCTTTGAGAAATGTCTTTGATCCTGTTGCTGAGACAAGGTGATGTGAAAGCATGTCGCTGTGATGACGGAACAGACAGTGATTATGGCTACGACTGTACGTTTACGCCGCCGTATAGAATGCGCCACCGCATTTTCTCTATGCGTCGCCGTAGTAATTCACAATGAAAGTCCATAGGTGATGGATGCACGAACAACCATGGGGTTTGGTTCTTCTCAACAACACCATCACAATGAATCCGTTTAATGCTGTTCCTGTGTTTATGGAGGACCACGGCGACCACGGCGACCCTGCACATCCTCCGACGACGCCACCTGATCAGACCATCGGCAGTGTGGGAAGTTCCTCCTTCAAGTCATCGTCTTCGGATGAGTTGGAATCCTGGTCGCCAGACGTTGCGACTCATTCCCCAGCCACGACGCGTCAACTTGAACCATCCTCTGAAGAGCAGCCTGTCGCGGACAGGATTCGCGCCTTACTCGATACCCTCTCACCCGAGCTGCAAGCTGTCATCACCCACATGCCCGAGGCGTACCACAGGTCCTCATACTGGACCGAGTTTCCGTTGTGCTCGGCCGACTTTGCCGGTCTTAAAGTGGTGGACTTGGGCATGGGCGAGATGCTAAAGTGAGCTACCTCGCCCGTTGACGAGTTTTTTCAGAGAAATGCTGACTGGTTGTATCGATATGACTATGACGCCGCAAACGAGATCTTGACTTTTCGAACGCCCGTCTCAAACGCACACGGCTATGTGCAGTCGATGCTGCACCACAAGATCATGTCCCAACTTGAAGATATAGCGTCCTGCAGTGACAAGGTCGCCACATTCATTCGGGAACTCGATGCGTCCGCCCGGCGCCCAATCAGGTACGCGGGATCGGAGCGCCACCCGGATATCAGCTTTGGGCACACCTCTCAGAACAACCCGGCTGTGGTAGGGGAGCTCGCCTTCCCTCCAACCAACAAGGATCTCCACGCGCTTGCAGAGGAATACCACCAAAGGATGCGCGGCCTGGTCAACGTCGTGTTTGGTCTCGTGGTTGGGTTTTGGTACGATGAGAATTCGACTGTCAAGACATCGGCTGCCTTGCGGGTTTGGAGACCCGGCATCGTCGGCCAAGAGGGGAATATCGGTGCACAGCCCCGGTACGAAGAAATCGTAAGTGGCCTGGTTATATGGTGATGCACGGGACATGAATATTCGACAGCTAAGCTAACTCGGCCCCTTTTTTTGACTAGATTATTTACGACGAGTCTGGCGAGAGGATCATTGACAGCCAAGCCGGCCTGCGCCTGTCTCTGGAGGACTTTGCATGCCGTCGTTCTGTGGACGAGGGCGAGTTCGGGCGTCTCGACCAGCACGAAATCTTCATCGCTCTCCCCACTCTCCAAGACATACTCGACGCAGCCGCGGAGCGCCACGCCGTCTTGCCCAACACGACCCAGCAGCAGAGCACTATATGATGTGATAAGGCCAGCAAAGTCTATTGGATGATATCGCGCTTGACGGTGAATAAATGATGAACCGAAAATTTTTTTTCAAGACAACGAATGAAGCAATGAGATCATATGACACTTGGGCTTTCCCTTTTGACATACCAACCTACACATACCTGTGTATACATGTACACATCGCCCTGGCACCACACAATCGGACTGGGTGGGAAGTAGGAACTGGGAACTGGACGGGAAGGACAGACAAGCACTGAATGAACGAATGGCGTTGATTGATTAACTCACGATACCCCCCCCCCCCCCCCCCCAACAAGTGGCGCAGGGATTACATACAGACATACATGAGGGTCTGTCGGTTCACAAATCGGAAGGGGGGGGTTTTTTTTGGCTGGGCCACGAGTTTCATTGAGAATGCAGAGACTATTCCAAAGGACCTGAGAAGCGAGAAACGGGAGCCAAGGAACCAGGAACGACTGAATTGAATTGAATAACATTGGACTTGATTGAATTTGAGATGAAGTATCCTTTTCTTTTTGCGTGGGCTTTTTCTAGAGAGAGAGAGAGAGAGACAAACGAGGTTGAGGACGAGTACCCACCGAGGTACCCAGCCAAAACGTCTTGTGTCCTTCATATCTGATGCCGTGCCGCGCTGTGGCTTGCAATTGTAGTGCCGTGCAGTGCAGTATAGTACTGCAGTATCTATTCGATCGGTGCTTTCTCGAGTCTACTTGCTACAGTACAAGGAGGTACCGTAGGATGGGATGAGCCCGAGTTTCCACCCACATCCACGGTTTATTTCCACTCTTTAAAACACGGGAAACAAGCCAATTCCATTCATCAATCCATTCATGCCGGTATCAGGCCATCGGCAAATTGGATTGTCGTGTGTGGGTGGACCGTGATATTCGTAGTTCGATAGACATTCCCGCCTCCTGGCATCCATTCGTGAACACAACGGACAGTTTTCTCGATTCAAGGTTTAGGCGGGAAGAGGTGATGCATTGCTCTCGGAGTATGTATGTATGTGTGCATGGACGCATGTAGAATGAGTAGTCTTGGATTAGCCCGGGTAACGAAGCCCGGCAGCCCCAGGGCACGGTAGAATGCTGAAGAACGGGCGAAAATGAACCGTGCTGGCGGTGCATATTCTCGCAGACGTCTGAGACTGGCGCCAAACTGGCTCACATTCACTTCACCATTGGCCCCGCTTTTGCCATTTCATCAATATCGCCATGTATATATTAAACCCACAGAAATCCTTGCACAATTCCTCGCCAGGACTGGTCAAACTAGCACACGGCTTGCAGGCGTTCTGGCGACGAATTGTCGACAGCCCTCCTTCTCCTCCTCCGAACGATCGAATGACAGGTACAAGGGGCATACAGTCAGTATTACTTACTGATCTCCCTACCTCGTCCTCCTCCTCCTTCCTCCGCCGAACCGAGAAAAAAAAAACCCCGCGAACCCGGGTTTTCGCTCACCACATCCTCCAGTTCAACTGGGGGATGTGGCAGAGCCTTTGTTTTCGTCGGCAATGCTGATCTGAACGATGCGCCTGATTTTTATATCAGGCCTTGGCGGTCGCTGGTCCAGACGATGTGGGTGAACTAGCTAACTTTCCTTTTCTTTCTTCAGACACCTGCGCATAGTTTTTATTGGTAAGCTATGGCATATTCCCGTGCTCTCTATTAGTCACGCATGCACGTTGGATTTCTCACGGCGTCGCGGTGGTCCCTCTCGGTTCGCTTTGCTGTTTCAACATCCCCGTGATGTCAATGCATCGCTGTTCCATCCAGGGTCATGAAACCTGCCTCTGCTCTGCATCTTTTCTCTGATGCCCCAGTCCTGTCTGCATGTTTTGGATCGCTTTTCGAAGCATGGCAAACAAGCTGCTGGAATTCACGAAGGGTCCTAGCCCCTTCGTCCTACAAGTCCGACCGGTCCACCTCGAATTGTGCGCTCGCTACAACCAAGGGCGCCAACACCGACAGACTCAGAGTCTGGAATGACAGGATAACGGAGTCTGTCTATCTTTGCAGCCACGAGACGCACAAAGGTCTGACAGATGTCCAAAGGGAAACGACGAGAATCACACACCGAGGCTGGATCGCCGACCCGAAATGTCTTGATTCTCTTACTTCGAAAGGTTGTATACTGCCCATCGCCTCCCGGGTAATACGCATGGATACGGAATACTACGATCGTTGTGCACGATGGGGGAAAATGCTCGAAGCTCTTCTGTGCAACATCGGCTCTACGGTTCACTTCTCGGAAAGAGGTCGACGAATTCCTCAAAGAAAGGGGCAATAGTCATGACTGTTCACGTTGGGCATATCTGCCAACTCCAGGCTCCTCTTCACGACACCTCAACTTACTCGTTAGGACAGGGGAATAGATGTCTTCTCTTGGAAACAAAACATGAGACGCTCACACAGACACATCGAGTACATACCCGACCTTTCAATCTCAATCCATAAAAAGGACACAAAGTGGCGTGGTAAAGGCGTTGGTTTGATCTCTGGTGAACGTTCTGTACTCCAAATGGTGCGGGTAATGTGATCTCGATCGTTCTGGAGTATGGGACGGATGCCACATACTACTACCTAAAGCACGCTGTGATATATTTTCACGTTTGAAGGCTTCGGGGCCACGGATCTAAGAATTTATGGATCAACTCCCCCTGGAATGTGTTTCAAGGATTTAAATACCACTCAGCAGCTGTGTCCCGTATAGGGTGGTAACCGGCGCGGAGTTTCCTAGTCTTCCATCCCCACGATACTGTCATGTCTGAAAAAGATATTCAACCTGCACAGATCTCTGCTCCTGAAGACGACAGAGTCGCACTGTGACGGTCGTAGACTATTCGTCTCTTCGACCTTCAGCCCCTGGAAGTCTTTGATATTGTTCTGGAGGGCGTCACGAAGAAATCGATTTGAAGGCGTACATGTTTTGGGAAAGGGACGAACCGATTGAAACCCGACAAGTGTCTAGACGCAGTGCTAAAGACAGTCACCGTCCAAGACTCATATATTCGCGATGGACGTTGGAAACTCTCGCATCTCTTGAACAATGCGTCTTGGCCGGAGTAACATTTTATCTTTTATCTCGGCGCGTGAGCCGTGCGCTTGTTAGAGTGTCTCCATGAATAGTCTCCCTCTCCAGCCTGATGTAGGTGACTCCTCTCTGGCGGGACTCGAAGACACGTTATTATCTGACCCGCTCTGATATTTCCAGCGTCCAGTCTCTTTCAACTCTTTTCTTTTTTTGGCTCATGGGTGCTCCAAAGCCACCGTTTCATCTTCAAAAGTTTATGCTCGCAAAGGGTAGGAGTGGGTGACGGAGTAGAGGTGAAAGTCTGGGTATCCAACACCGTTTACTGCGGCAGTCAGATAGAATCATAGAATTCGCCTTTGGCGGCCATTTGGAATAGATGCTGGACATGGGTTAACGTTTGCAGTTGCTCGGAGAGGTTGTAGTTTTGATCCCGGTCTGCTGAACTTTCTTTCGACCGTGGCACACCATTGAGAGGCGGTATTTGGAGCGATACTGCCTCGACAGCCTCGCGAATTTCTTTTCCAGGAAATCTCCCTTTCCCTGAACCATTGATCTGAGAATTTGAGCGTGATGGTGCGCGTCTTTCCGTGTTGGTTGTTACCATTAGTGGCTCGGACAGGTCTGGTATGATGATTCACATGCCAAGTCCGTGAAGACAAAGGCAAAGGCGTGACTGACTCCCAGCAGCAATTATCTTTGTGGTGGACCGTAGAGCAGACGCTTCATCATATAGTGATCGACCGAACAATTTCATTTCCCCGTACTAAGTTGTTTTATACTTTGTCATTGTTTGATAAAAGATGCATCTGCTTCCGCCAACTTCACTACTGACGCCTCTTCCTCCAATCCTTTCTTCATGTCTACGCCAAAGTGTCGCGACAGGGGGGACGTCATGTCTGCGTCGCGCCCTCACGGGAGCCAGGATGAAAACCAAACCGCAGATTCCTCCCCGGCGCTCCTCTCTACAGAGAACGTCCCCTCATTCTTCGATCCACCCCGGTCTTCCAGTGAGTGCGGCCAAAAGCAGTCTGGCTCTGTGGTGGTCTCTCTGGTCACGGATTTCCTCAGCAGCTCCTCCTCTTCTCCAACATACAGTTGGCTACACCTCAAATTGAGCCCTGCTGAGCACGACGAGCTGAACAAGTGTGTACCAGCCGAGAAGTTTGAGGGGTTTCGGTGAGATTGACATATACCCGGAAGAACTGAAAGCGAAAAACAACGAGGGCTAACCCACGATCATGCAGCCGTGACTACTTCGTCGCAACCCAGACCTTTTCAGTCGGCAAGGAGACCAAAATACATGCAGTGGTCAACGCCGCTCTATCCTTCGCCATCTTGACTCGAATCAAAAATCTTGCGGAAAAACATCCAGACACAGCAATCGGTCGGTTCGCGGCCAAGATCACGGCGCAAGGCTCTGGGGACATTGATCTAGAGGAACTTCTAATCAAGAATTCTCACAGTCCGGATGGTTCGTTCGCATACAAGGGCGCCAAATATCCCGGAATCGTCATTGAGCTCGCCCACTCGCAGCCAAAGGAGGCTCTTCAACATCTTGCCGAGGAATATATTCTCGGTTCGGATGGAAATGTTCACTATGTTTGTGGCATCAAGGCTGCATACCGCTCCGGCAAACAAGCGTGGCTGTCGGCTTGGAAAGCGAAGAGAACTGTCTTGGCTGACGGCACAGTGGAATTGAGTGTTGAGCAGACTGTCAAGGATCAGGCAAGTTCCCAGAACGCAGGACACACATGTATGCCTAGTCATCGACTAATTTTAATACCCAGATGTTTCGAACTGCTGAAGGCCTACCCGATCCAGATTGTCCTGGACTGTTCCTTCCTCTCGTACACCTGGCGCCGACTTCCAACATCGCCCTCGACATCGCCAATGTTCCTGACCACCTTGGCCAGATACGGATCGCTGCCGAAGAGCTCTGCCAAATTCTTGATGAAGCGCGAGAATCGGAGGAAGATGCTATCAAGGGTCTAGTTTGGGACAATGGAGCTGGTAAGCTGGTTAAAGTCCATTCAGACAATCCAGCCCCGGAGAAGTCTCTGGCGGTCGTCTAAGGGAGTTTGAAGATGCGGAAGAGAGAGTTGAACTGCGCAGCGAGAGAGAAGACCCCGACTATGTCGAATAGCTTGCTGTCCTCTCCGTCGACCCTTGACACGAACATGACACCTCCTGGATAGATGGCTAGGCGCGACTGTCTCTGCTGCTGAAGGGCAAGGTGAACTCATCCCGCAAGATTCTCGGCATGCGAATCTGCGAGTCGATTCCTCGACAGCCCCAATCTGTATTGAGAGAAGACAAGAAATAAAGAAAAAGAAGAATTCTTCATCTTGACACATGGATACACAAGCCACGAACCCATCACGCCGACCGCCTAATTTTTTTTAAAAGCTCTGTCACTTCTAATCTTGGTGTGTTGCCGGTGTTCGCAGTTTATTTAGGAAGAAGTTCCACCCTCCCATCTCCCATCTCCCATTTCCTCAATCCTCGCCGTGCCGAGCATAGATTCTCGATACCCTTCCTAAATTAGCTAATGGCGTTGGCCAACCCCGCAACGGTCGCGACTTTGTTGGCGGAACGGAACGATTAATCTCGCTCCCCTCGGAAACGAAAAACATAAGGACCCATAGCGAGCCACTAATTATTAAGTTTGGCTGGAAAGGGGACAAGACAGCCCCCACGCCCCTAAGACCGGGCGGGGATTTGCCTGAAAAGGATCGGACACAGGCAAGGAACAGGAACAACACGTCGGTTTGTACATGTCCGACCACGCTGCATCTGGAAGAGAGCGAGACTGTGGCTTTGATGATGGGGCAGATGGTGAAGGCGAATGAAGGGGAAAGGCAGGGTCTGGGGCCAGCCGGCGGAGTTGCCCTTGTTCTAATCAACAAACGGGTCAGCCTCGAACTCATCTTCAACAGGACCCCACGTTGATGACTTTGAGGAAAAATTCTCCAACGGTGACACGAGTGAGGTACATGGCAGGCGACTACAAACTTTCTGCTTACGCCTTTTCCATTACAGGCTTTTGATTTTCATCATGGGTATCTTGCAAACAAGAAACAAGACTTTGGAAACACCACATTATGAGGCATGCACATCCCTACTTGATCTTCCGCCTCCTTGAGTCACCTCCAATTGCCCATCAACCTTTCCAAAGTCTACCGAGAAGGTCATCATGAAAACAAGGAATATTGGGGGACAATTTGTTTTCCTGCTAATAGCTGTTGGCAGATGTCCGTAATAGCTTTGGGAGTCTTGTGGTCGAAGTCACGCAAGAAACTTCCTCTGGTCTCAAGCAGCGTAGTGTAACTGTCTACCCTTGCTTTCGTTCAGGCTCGAGCTCGATTGCTCCCCAGAGAGTAATTTGACAGCTCTTTTGATAGATAGTGGATATCTGAGGCCATTTATCTCGACGTATTGAACGGCCGGAATAGGAGGTTGCGCTACGACATCATCCAGCGAGCTGTCGCGCTCCAAGAGCTCTTCTATTACTTGGTCGTCTGCTTCAAAGTACTCCCGAGGCCACTGCTTGTTCCAGACCCACCTCTGAGAGAATCGGTGGGTGTTGGGGCCAATTCCCGCACTCCCTCCTCCTCTTCTGTCTGCCCTTCTACCACACGTTGAGCTGACTTTCGAGAGCGTTTCAAAGGTTGCGGCATTGTACCTGGTGCAAAGGTATTTGGGGCTTGCCAGCCTCGGTTTCGTTCTCAAGGAGGCTCATGAGACGTGCTGGGACTTTCGGGCTCCTGGAGAAATGGTCATGATCAACAAACGGCCAGTAATTGAACGGAGGAGAACCCTACCTCTTGATCCCGCCGGGGTCCACCTGCAGACAATAGCTCAGTCTCCTGCATCTTTTCCCTGCTGATGGCTTCGGGCTGTGAGATACAATCCAGTCGCGCACTTCCTCCAAGTTCGCGTGGCTCGACTCAGCGTGCGTCCGAAAGTTTCTTGATTCCGTCGGGCACTAACGAAATGCCGCCGTGGGTGTCAAAAGGGGACGTGTTCGTCCTGTAATATGGATAAAATTGCTGTCCCCTTTCAGCGCCTCGAGGTACTCAGCCGTTCGCCATCCTGGAAAGACGTGCAGCGAGTCCAGGATCGTCCCATAGCCACTAGGGCCTGACTTGCAGTCAAAATACGGCCGTGCAGTGAAGTGTTGCGCAAGGGGAGCAGGCTACGAGTGCCAAGCCATCTTACCCCTCCATTGGCTGCAAATCCGTGAAAAAAGGAAGACTCGCATAGCCCATTCAGCACCACCACCGCCATCTTCTCTTCAGATCTAGCCGAGGCGTCATAGGAGGTAGGGTGCAGGATATGGCGCTGGTCACTACTCGGTGCAGAGCTCATCACTCACACAGCCTGCAAAGGCGGGCACTGTGGAAAAGAACCCACGTGAAAAACCCCATGTGATATAGCAAGGGACATGGCAGAAGATATTTACTTTATTGTTGGGACGTTCTGAACGGCGGTGACAATATCAAACCGCCATCTCGATTCAATACGCAGATATCGTGCTCATTCTTTGAAACATCAATCTACGACAACGGAAAGCCTTCACAGTGCTAGTCGATATCCCATGCTCAGAGACATTGATTGGTGAGTTCGATGGTGTTCGCACGCTTTATTGCTATGTATCTCACGAAACTCGTCTCAGAACCGAAAAAGCCGAGCCAACTCACAGGGCAATGTGCTGCCTGCCTCTCCCTTCGACGAATACTTGATAACGCGCTATTTACCAGCATTTACCATGGCGTCCCTGTCAGCGGCCAAGATCTGCTGTATAGCCGGCCTATCCATGCAGCGCTTCCACCAAGCACTCACAGCCTCGCGACCAAAGATGACATCCCCATACCCGCACGCAAAAAGCCGTTGGACCAGTGGGATGTAATAGATATCCGCGAGAGTAAAGGCATTTCCAGCCACATACTCTCTGTCCCGCAAGAGCCGATCTGCAACATCGAAGAACATCTCAACCGACCGCAGCGCATCCGAAACAACGGTCTCATTGGGAGAAAGCCCCATGAAACGCTTGGCGAATTTCTCAAAGGCGATCTTCCCTGCCGGTTCTGCGAAGTAGAGAATTTCTGCAGACTCGGCCTGGTCGAAAAGCGCCGTGGCTTCAATGTCCGAGGCCGATGGGAGTAGTGGAAAGGAGTACTTCCGTGTCAGGTATTTGCAGATCGCACGACTCTCGTATAGAGTGAACCCGCTGGGGAAAACGACGACGGGTATTTTACCCCACGGGTGACGTTTCATGTTCTCTTCGGACTGGATGCACAGCCATTAGCGATGTGTTCTCTGCGCCGAGGAGCCGCGACGTCTCCAGAAAGAGACGGATGCACAGACGCACCTTCTGCTCTCCCTTCTGGAGGTTAACAAGAACGAAGTCGTAGTCGGTGAAGCCTCCTTCCGCGAGGGTGAGACGAACACGATCGGTGTTGGTCGAGCCGCGCGCGCCATATAGGGTGAAGGCTGGCATCTTGAGGCGAAGCGGCAGTTTTGGTACAAGTCCAGGTTTCTTGGGGATGGCCTTCCACATGTGCAATACTCATTCTGATGAGAAAGCGAGACCATGGTGCCTGCCACTCAATATATAGTCGGTCCGGACGGTTGGAACTAGCAAAGGGGCTCTGACACTCACTTCCGCAATAGGAATGGAAAGCGCGCCGTCCAATGAGACATACCTGTCGTACGACTACCGGCCATGGAGATGCTCTTCTGCGAGACATGGTTCCACCTTTCCCGGCTGCAACTGACCGAGCGATATACAAGGCTGTTGAATCTGGTTGGTGGGTTCGCTCCTCATACCAAATGAGGCTAGCGTCGGAGTTTCGGCCTTCGGCATTTGGAAGTTGATTTGGACCGAGGCGAGACGGTGTCGCCTCTTCTGATGCTCTTTGGTGATGGGAGTTGTAGCTTTTCATTCATCTGTTCGGAATTTTTACTTGTTACGATCAGTACCCATTGTCTGCACGGTGCTGTAAAAAAGAGCCACACATCTCGCACTCCCTACCTAGCGATGGCCAAAAGCGTCGTGGCTCATCGACGCCACATCCAATCTAAACCCAAGGTGAAAACCGGTTGTGGCACTTGCAGGTCAGTGCCGCTCTCGTCCCTGGCCAGCTATCCAAGGCGGAGGCTCGCATGGAAAGCCAGCCTGGTAGTGATTGCGCTGACTCAGACTTAGGATACGGAAGGTGAAATGTGACGAAAATAAGCCCTCGTGCCACAAATGCGTCCACACTGGCCGTGTCTGCGACGGCTATGCGTCTCTGTTTAGATTTTGTTCCAGTAAATCTACCAAAAACGCCCGTGGAGACGGCGGCATCAAGTCAAGTGTTAGCGTATCGACCACCGAGCACACGGGAATGGAAATCTCGCTTCACGACATCGACCTTCTCAATCGGTACTTTTCGACCAAAACCATGTTCGATGTCAAGCTGGACTGTGACGAAGAAGCTAAGCAGGTCCTGCAGGCTAGTTTGACTGATCCGTCTATACGGCACGCAGTGTCATCTCTGAGAGCTCTTCGCGAAGACCGCGAGACCACCGGAGATGTTCCGGCGTCTGCCGCGCAGCAGACCCCGAGCCATGACTACGGCCTCCAGCAATATTGTATGGCCCTGGGGGGTCTCGCATCTACCATGTCCCTAGGCACCAATGGCTTAAGGTCGGCATTGCTTTGCTGTCAGATCTTCATCAGCATCGAACAAGTGCGGGAGAATTACGCCGTGATGGCCCAGCACCTCGTCCGAGGACTCGGGATCATGCGTGAACACCGTGCACGACCGACATTTGATGCCGCGTATGAGCTGACACCAGCACACCCTGACCGACTCCCTTTTCTGGACGTCTTCATCATCAAGTTGTTCGCTGCACCGTGCAGGTTTGCAGAACCTCCAGCACCAGCTGACACGGGTGTGATGACGGTATCAGAGTCTTCGGTCTCGCCTCCTGAACAGCGCGCTGCATCTTGCAATCTTCGCACGATCGCACCTGACGTGCGAACAGAGCTTGCGAGAATCGCTTCATCAACGCTCGAATTCCTCGGACAAGTATCACGGGTCGACTCGACGGGAGCAGCTGTTCGACTTCGGTCGCAGAAAGCGACGCTGCTAGACTCGTTGGCATCGTGGCTCGCGGCTCTTGACCCCCTCCAGGCGGAGACCACACCTCCAAGGCCGGAGCTTCTTTCAGTGTCCTTCCTGCGCCTCTTCCACTTGATCCTGAGAATCGTTCTCTTGGGATCCCTCGACTGCTCGCCCGAAGCTTGTGCCGCGCTGCAGACCGAGAACGAGAGATTACAGTGTCTTGCCAGCCAGGTGGACAGGAGGGTCAAGGCGTATCGATCGTCGGGTGGGACTCGAGGTCGATAGGGTATTAGAGGAGTGTGCTGTTGATGTTGAACGGCAAAGTGGGCACAATTCTACCAGACATTGTATCTGCTTTCGTGAGTCTGTCTGCGTACAATGCCATGGCCATAATTCTGACATCACCGAGTGAATAATGCTTAGCCAAACTCACCTCGTTAGAGACAGGCAGGTCATCACCTTCGACCAAGCTGCCGCCAGCAACCTCGCTGACTTCTCCTTCCACGACATGCTTGGCCAAACGGCTTTTACGCGACTCCACACCTTGGTGAAGTGGTACAATGAACCAACGGATGCCAACCCTCGCGTCGTACAGCGTGCACACAATGCGTCGACCGATAAAAAGGTCCACTCAAAGTGTCGACAACCGTTCGCGGCGTGGGCGAAGACGGTGGACGGTACCGTTGGGACCAACTATACCTTTCGCGCTATTGTGTCCAGAATTAGGCAATTCTAGGCTCTCGCTCACTGCAAGATGTTTGTCACACAGACTTGCCCAACACGGTGTCCACTCTAGCTGTCAAGAAGGGTGGTGAAATTGGGGGCTACCGCCCCACCTGGGTTGGGCACAAAGAGCGCCCACCAATCCACAGTCAACGCCAGCAAACAGTCCAGCCGGGCCTCGACAAGGTTGGGGTCAGTAGCAAGGATGTGTTCAACCCATTCAGAGACCTCGTACTAATCATACGGTAAACAATGGAGGATGGCTCTTGAGGCTGCTTTGAGACGTGATCGAGAGGAGTTTTCATCAAAGCCATGCCCATGATGCAGTGGTATTGGTGGAGGTTTCCATTCGGTGGATGAGGACCTCAACTTGGAGCGCGTCAACAACTATTGTTTAGATACCTACTGAACGCTCTGACAGAAGACGAAGGGGGAAATGGAGTGAAGACTGGTACACCTGGTATGAAGACGGATCGGTGCTCGGGACCTACAGAGGGCAGCCAGCCAACTGCAAGGTTTCGAGAACAAACCATCCACATGACACACTCATATGATCACAACTACCACGACTCGCTATTGGCCGCACAGCCTGATGGAATTCTGTCAGTAATGCATGCACGGGAAGAAAAAAAAAACCAGGGTGGCTTCCGTCTTCCATTCGAGGGAGTGGACAGACCGAACCGACCAATCAGGGTGCATTGTACCTCGGGGCCTAGGAGGCTCAGCAACCATTCGTCCATGGCACCCAGGGTGTGGGTGTGACTGAATTCCGTCCTCGGTGAGGCTGGAAATCTAGGCAGAATGCCCTAATAAGGGGGGGGGGGGGAGGAAACAGAATTCTGACCCCCCTTTTCCCCCCTCTGGGCGCATGGGGTCATCAGGCCCGGAGAGACCCATAACTCCGTCGTCCAGAAGACTATATAAAGAAGCCCTTTTTTCTCCTCTTGCCTTGGTCTCCCCATGAACCTCAGTCCTCCTCACTCTTGACAAAAGAAAAAGCCATGCATTTCCTCCTCCTCGGCGCCACCGGAGAGGCCGGCCTGAACGTCGTGATGGAGTTGCTCCTTCAAGGCCACACTGCCGTGGCCCTCGTGCCTCCCTCTGCATATACCAAACTCGTTTTCTTTCACCGCCGCCTCACCATCGCGGTTGGCTCGCCGTTGTCAAAGGCCGACATAGAAAACGCCCTCCACGCGGCCCCTTCGCTGACACCCTCGGCGGCCATCATCACCTTGAACACGGTCCGCCCGTTCGCAGGCCGGATCGCGCCTCCTCGATTCCTAGCAGATTCGTGCGCCAATGTCTGCGATGTGTTGCAAGCCGCGGGCATTTCTCGTGTCGTCGTCAAGTCCGTGGCTGGTGTGGGCGATTCGTTCGCCCACCTCCCCTGGGAGGTCAAGGCGAGCATGCTGTTGACTAGCGCCAAGTACCCGTTCGAGGATTACGGGCTTGTTGACGAGGAGATCCGGAGAACCAAGATGGATTGGACGCTGGTGAGGGCTGTGAGGGTGCAATATCACGATTCGATGCCCCCGACCCAGAAGTTAGACGTGGAGACGCTGGGCAGCATTGGTGAGGGGATGGGGCTCGCTGATTGCGTCAGTGGAGTAAATCTGGCGAGGTTCATGGTCAAGGTGGCCGCCGAGGGGCTCTTTGTCAGAGAAGCAGTGGTTGTGAGGGATTGACTGACGTGGTCGACCAGTGTTGCTGGGACCCATAGTCGTTGATCTCGTAGGGACTTGGTCTTGACGCAGGCAGTCCTTGGCGTTATTTACCAAGAGTCATCAATACAGAAGACGTGATGTACGAAAAACGTGAGAAACTCCATCGTGTAATCTATTCGATTGAGGCTATACTTGTCGAGGGTTTGAAGCTCGACACAGCCGTCTCGGTACCTGGTGTTTCAACAGTGGCCAATCGAGCGATTGCGCATGCGTGTCACGAGGAATGCCCCTGTCACGGGGGAAATTATCCCATTTCAGGTACTCCCTCTTCTGCCAACCCCGTCCCAATGTTTTGCTCTTATTTTCACACCAATGATATTGGCTCCTTAGCCGCTGACCCAGTGCAATCACACGGAACAGGAGTGGCAAAGCGAAATACGAAGCCAGTGCCAGATGTCCAAATGTGGGCCTTGTGGTTGTGTATGCATGCACTATTTTGGGCTGCAGGCTGGTGGCTCTGGTGAGAAAAGCCAAACGATTCCTCTCTTGATCAGTTATTCTGGCCAATAAGACTCCCCGGGTAGATTCTATGACGAAGACAGTGTCTCCACTCGAACGGCGACGGTGTCAGCCTCAACGCGGGAACATATTTTCGACTAGACTGGATCTGGTGATATTTCCATTTTCATTATCAGCCAAGCACGGACAAGTAAGAAAAAGAAAAATAGCAAGATTCCACACTTTTGCATCGCAGGCTTCCGAGAAGGAACTTTTCGACGTGGATGTGGCTGGCCCGGCCCTTCTGTCATGGCCATCCTGGAACGGCATTTCCCGTAACCTCGCGGATTGGTCCTTCAAAAGTCTTGGTACAGGTTCAGCTGACCGTTTTTCCGCACCGAATAGAGCCAATCAGTAGGCAGTGTCCAATGTTGGGGTCAGGCTACCCCGGCTCCAAAGAGGAGGGGTGCAACATTCCTGTGCAGAAAATGATGTGGCCAAATTTTCTTTTTCCGCGGGCAGTCAGTGCGACGAAATGGCAAAGCACGACAGAGAGACAAAAGGACGACAGGGGAAGATACGAGAGTACCAATGAAAGACGAAAACGGTGGTGCTACAGTGATGCCTTCACCGCTGCTTCACTCTGCCTGGCCAGGCGCAGTTGGATGAGATTCCCAACGTTTCTTGTGAACAGGGATAAAGAAGTGTGTGCAGTCTCCTGACTAGAGGGTACTTTGGACAGATAGCCAAAGATCCCCGCAGACTACCACAGCCAACATCGACTGTTGGTCGAGGGGATGCCCAACGTTGCTTGTAGACAGGGGTAAAAGAAGTGAGCGCAGCCTCCTGACTGCAGGGCACTTTGGGTAGACAGCCAAAGATCCCCGCAGACTACCACAGCCAACATCAATTGTTGGTCGAGGGGATTCCCAACGGATTTGCCATGATACCGGACAGTAGCCCAGCCAGAGAGGCATTGATTGGCAGCCTCATCGCTTGCAAGCAAGGGGTGTAAGGGTGCATGTTTTCCTGGAGCGAAACAACATGTGCCGCGTGAACCAAACTAGTGTAATGCTGTGCAACGTATCATCAGCAAATCAAACATGGGAGGGCGGGGCATGATTGATCGCTGATTCGATATCTGGATAATTGACAGGTTCTTTGTCCAATATCTCGCCGGCTAGCGCCTCTCTCTGCTTGGCCGACGAATCATAAGTTCCCCCCCTTTTTCCTGCACCGGAGCCTCTAACCCATTTAGCTGCTTATTCCTAGCTTCAGGCCTCCCTATCCACTCTTCGCAATACATTGATTGGCATACACAAAGCTGCCTCCTTACGTCAAGTATACTAAATAACCCCCGAAATGAATTCACCTCGACTGACAAGTCTTTACTCTCACAACAACCCAAAATCCTCCAGAAAACCTGAACCAATGTCAGACCCAGTTGGCAACAACGCACCACCAGCGCTCGGTGAAGAAGCCGCGTCACTAGTATCGGACGAGGTTTTGCTGCGTCTATGGAATCGAGTCCAAGAGGACGCCTGGTCAGACAATGTTGCACTCAACTTCTGGCTGCACCTATTCGCGAAATACCTGTTCTCGGGCAAGCAATGGATCGTCGGTGTCGACAACAGTCCCTTAGACATCGAGCCGCTCATGACAGACATGTCTGTCCAATATCTGGGACACGCGGGCATGCAGACCCTATTTTTCCACATGCTCACAAACAAAGAAGCTACATGGGCTGACTTGGTCGAAATCGAAACCCAGGCATATGTTGCCTGCGCGGAATATCTGAGGGCGAATCCGGACATCACACTCGTGTACGCCGTGACAAGTTTCGGGACCAGAGCGAGGATCTGGTTCTGCCGTCAGGGCTCGAATTCCTTGCAGGAGCTGGTTGGGTCGGACGATGGGTCTGACGATGGGTCTGAGGCGTCGAGATACGTGGAGGCCCACGGCAGCGACGCCATTGTCCTTCGGAGAGGTTTTAGTTACATGATGACGTACCCGCCTGTTGCTCGTCGAGGCATCAACCACGGGTCGAGGTCTCCTGCATCATCTCGCCGTAACTAACCTCGACTTCGAAGAGGCTTCATGTGATCGAGAAGGGTTGAAAATTAGTGGAGGACCACAAATGAGATAGCGGGTATGAAAGTTTCATTGAGGGCATTGAAGACAGTTATCGACCTGTGTACCTAAAGCTCATGTCAGACTTGCGGCATCAATCATCACGATCTACCATCCACGTGCAACTAGCTGCCAAGGGTGCCAAGGCAATTTAATACAGGTCATGCCAAAACCCCCGCTAACGTTCATCTCGAACAGTTAGCAGCCCACCCTGAGGTGAGGTGCAGTAGTCACTTTTTGAAAAATTACTAGTGTCCAACGAAGATGAAATGACACACTTACGACAGGCAAAATGACTAGTTCTAGGAGATACTGGGAGATACGAGGAGATACTAAGCACTAGGGGTGTCATAATAACGTGGCTACTCACTGTAGTGAACGGCTAAGTTTTCCCTAATAAAGTGGCCACGGAATTCTGGCACCCCCTAGTGCTGGGAGATACTGGGAGATACTAGGAGTGACTGGGAGTGACAAGAAATGGGTTATAAGAGAGACTGTGAAAGGTGTTGAAAAGACAAACGCGTGACACGCTAAGCTCTAGGGGCCTAAAAGGGACTAGTTTAACCGGCCAACTTGACTGTATGGCTCCCCCTGAGCCCGAGTTGAACTTGTCATGTTCCTCCATCGAGCCACGTACCGCGCAGGCATCCCAGCCTCCCAGTACAGCACTTTTCACAGATTGGATGATGCCGAATCACCGAGATGAGACATCTGGATGAAGTTGCCCAACTCATTCCGTCGACTTCGGAAAGCGGCGCATGACATTTTCCCTGGAGAAATACCAGAGAACATCAAAAGCACAGATGGCGAAATGATGTGTCAAAGTTTGACGTAGAAGCTTTGCAGGAGATTGCTGGCCGTGCCCTTCCGCTCTGCTTGTGTGAATATCGTCAAGCTGCCGGAAAGGCCTTCACAAAAAAGTTTTCTCACTTCGGATGGGGGAAAAAAAAATGGAAAGGATGTCCTCGCACGGATTCCTGATCCAAATGCGGGCCACACCGCACTACGTCGTTACTGGCAAGGTTATCACGGCGCAACCTAGAACAGGAGGAATCTCTACTATTAGGGTGTAATTATAACATGAGATTCTGAGATGGAAAGTCTAACTGGTAATGAACCGAGGCGAGGCTCTTGGCCAGAGGCATCAACTCGTACGGCGGTGGGCATGGTGTTGGGGGTAACGGTTATCGCACAGCGACGACGAAACAGCATAGAAAGTCCTGATCAGATAGATTCAAAACTTTGATTGATCACTGTCCTCTGTATCCTTGTGTTCCTTGCTTGGACTCCCCTTGACAGATTGGCAGGTTGATCCTTCTTGAAAGATGAAAGAGAAAGGGGACCTCAGATCCAGTGTCAGAGATCTAACCAATCAGTGGCGAAGAGTGCCATCCTGTACATTGTACGGGCAAATTCAACCAATCACGCCTAGATTCTCCCATTACAGTAATATGACGTAACTCGCGGTAGAATAGTTTATTTAGATACTTGGTATCGTACAGGGTAGTTGGCCTTTGTACGGGGTATCCTACACTTGACATTGTCAAGGCCGTGGTAGAGGTAGCTACTGTTGACATTGTCAGTGTTCGGACGGAACCATCTTGTCATTTTTCTGATGAATGTACAATCTAGCTTCGAAATACCTTGCAGCTTCCTGTGGCTAGAGTTGTTACTTGGAGTTCACGGAATCCGACATCACCTCCTCATCCGGTTGGTTGGTACCGAGTATATACTCATAGAAACGGGCTCCAGGCCGCTAATTATGCAACGCGTGGCCAACCATGTCCGAGTCTGGGCGCTTCGGCTTGGTAAAGAATGTGGTGGCCACACAAACGAAGTTGACAGCATCGGCACTGTCGAAATACGGGAGCACGACCAAACGCTCACTGCCACAAAATTCGGTTCTGTGTTTTATGAATCCTATCATTTTCGTGTTCATCCTCGTTCCTCGATGGAATGACCGTGCCAAACCGCATTGTAAAACCTGTGAACCTTGTATGTAGGTCAGGAGAATTCTCCTCTCGTTTTGCGCGTGATAAAATTCGTGTGTTTCCCGTGTCACCCTCACAGATGCGGTATGGGTAGGTAACCTACCTCACTCCCTCCCATTCAAGTGATTTCAACCTGATCACATGGCCCACGGAAAAATTTAACACATAAATATTATCAATCCCGAAATCCCTCCACAAATCGCAAAGACCCCTACTCAGGAAAGAGACTGTCAGAGTCAACAAAACCAAAAAAAGAAAAATCAAGAAAGAGACTTAATGAAGTCAACAAGGTGGAATACATTTGGTTCTAGTAGGCGATCCTCCTCCTCTACCGAGCGAGACAGATATATCAGGAACCTGGCAGCGAGCCAAAAAGGAGTCAATATATCTAACAACAACTACAACGAACGGAAAAACCTGCCACGGCGGGTTTAACTTCCCACCACCCCCTTCGAAAGGGGCTGGTGGAAAAAGTTTTTTGTTTTCTGAGAGGACTAAGACGAGGGATTTTCGAACCGTGAATTTGTGTGTGTGGGTGAGTGTGTAGTTGTTGTGCCCTATGGTAGTTTGTGTTGGGCGGGTTCCCTGATGCAAACACCTCAGCTTTCACATCAACAACCAGACCTTTTCGCCAAGGACTTGCAAGGCTGAACAGAGCCTGTATAAACTTTCTCCTCGATATGAAAGTAGCCAGCAATACACCTAGTTTTACGTGTGGCCACAGAGACAGAATCTCCATGATGGGAAATGATTTGACAGATTTACATGACCGAGTGTACTTAATTGTGAAGCGGCCCGACAGTTTCTCAGAAACTCCTTGCCAACGTGGTTTGAAAAAGAATTATCGTGCCGCCGGCCCCGCGAGCACGTGGGGATCAACTGTTGTAACTGTCCTTCAACGGCCGTCGACCCAGGCGCTGACTTTGGTTAGGTAACCTTTCTAATTCCGTAGTGAGTGAACCTTCACCGCACTAAGTTGGAGACTACATCAATACATGGGAATTGGCACCATTTGCAGAAAACACGACCAAGTGTTATAGTGCTTGCTCTTTTACCACGAAGAAATGTACCAGTACAAGCCCCCAAGAAGCAACGTAGCATTCCAGCCCAAACGCCTCGACGCCACACGGTCCTGTGCGTGTCGAAGGAAGATCTTGGAGGATCGGGTACGTATACTTGTACATGTAAGCTGAACATCAAATCTCAGTCCACCACTACGGCAGTGCTGACGACTTTGCTCACATTCTACCCAACCAAGAGTTCTGATCGATATTTTACTCGTGACCAGTCGTTGCGTCACGATACTTGTGGGGGCAATAACGAGCATCAATCTAGGATGGGATGAGACAGCACAACAGAACGTCCTTCAGGGGGAGACAGAAGCCTTCTCAACATGTGCCAATCGCATCTTGAACCTTTGAATCTTGTAGACTAGGAGGCTAGGTTCGTTTGCGCGTAATAATTTCGTGTCCAAAGGTCGTCACAGATGCAGGTACCTCTTTTTTGAAGTGGTTCAATGTGAATACTGTGTAGGAAGGAGACTTTGAGTGCGAATCATCCGTACAGGAAGCAGGTGGTGGAGCAGTTGGGGGTGTCGAAGCATCTTCTCGACATGATATTGGCGATGCACTTGGATTGTTGGGGGAGGGCAGCGGTGACGAGGAAATCTTGCGTGTTGGAGATCTTCGCCCGAGGAATAAACATTACGTGAGCATATTTCGTCTCTAGCCTTGTGCCCGACGACCTGTCTGGAGTGGCCCTTCTCGCCTCAAAGTGGCTTGGGTAGTAGCCATCATATCCTCAATCAACCAGACCTGGTATCATTTAGAATCTGTTCCCCTGCCGTTGGACCATTGTGTTGTCCGGTCGAAAGTCACCATGAGACAGACAACTCGATCACGTGTGCAGGCAATTCCCTGAGCACCAACGAAGAAAAGTCCGCCCCAGCCAGATAGCAGTCTCATTGCGTATACCTCGGCACTCTGTAGCAGGGGTCAATCGGGATAATCTTCCATCTTTTGACACCCACTTGTGCACGGCCGCAACACCGACTCCAACAGCGTCTTGGCCAAAATGATCCAGGCAAGGGAAAAGCCGAGACTTGAGCAAAACCTTCCGAACATGTGAGATACCGCAGGCAGGAAGTTTAGGCACTGCACGGTCCGTACCGAGGCGTTGAGCAAATTACTCGTACTCCTAGTAGGAACCTTTACGAACTCAGGGGCGGTGCTCACGCTACTCAGGAGACACCTCCAGGATCGTCTAGCCGGGTTTGGCTTCACACAGCCACGGTTCAGAATAGTATAGTCACAGCCCAGGTCAAATAACGGGATGCTCGGGCCTAGAAACGGAAATGGACTTTGAAGAGGTCAAGATTCGCCGTGGGGGTAAAGTGCTATGTACCACAGTCCACCTCTGCGAAAGACCAAAGACGCTGAAACCACCTTGTGACATCTTCGACCCTTCGCAGACCAGATATCCAACACTTTCGGGCACCATTGCTTTGAATTGGCACTGCCGGCTTGGGCATTCCTCTCCATCTTGATGTTGTCCTCCATTTCGTATCCGTCAAATCGGTGTCGTCGGCAACCTCCATCAGATAATCACCCTAGAGAGATGCCAGAGCGACGGCTAAGTGGCTGCGATAGGTGCTAAACGCCTTTCCTCGAAGCTTCGCAACGAGAATGTGGAGAGGTGCTTCCACATCTTCTCGTGACTGCTCAAAGGGTCCTTCCTAGCCTCCAAATCGCGCATAGTATAGGTCATTTGAGAGGACAGTTGCCGCTGCCAATAAGATCGATTCCCGCATCGATCTCCCGACAGCAAGGCTGGCTATTCAGGAGTACGCTGCTCGCAACAATTATGTTTCATTCAAAGAGTATGGCACTTGAATTCGCGGAGGACTGGACTGGGTTGGCAGGGCAGATTACTTTCGATATTGACAATCCATCGACAATCCTCAATGGATCAGTCGCAGATGAAAAAAATGTGGATCAAGATCATCGAATCCTACCGCCACCAGCACATTATTTGTAACAAGAACGCCCAACAGTGGCAAGCGAACTCTACGTCCAAACCAGAAACGCCGGACTCTACACCACAAACTGTTAGCACAACAAGAGATATTCAACAAGAGATATTCGACACCTGTCTCTTGAGACATAGCGGTACTCGTTCATGATGGGCGACTTCCGGACCGAGAAGAGCAGTCCGCGGCGAAATGGAACTCGGTCCGATTCACCTGACTCTGGACAGCTGAAACGGAAGCGCGAGCTCCTCGATGAAGGACCAGAAGAAATGCACAAGCGACAAGAGGTGGTAGACTCTCGTCCAGAGGACGTCGACCACAATGATCACGGTGCAGCCAATGCAGCCTTCAGGAGTTACCAGGAGCTGTCTTTGCTCAGCCCTCGGAAGGCTAAAAACGCGGTTGAAAAGTTTGCGAGGGACATAGGCGCAGGCCTGAGGTCGTATGTATCAGACCTGAACAAGGACGCGGGCCGCAACAGGCGAAAGGAGAAGGTGGCTGAGAGGAAAAGCATAGGGTAAGGCCATGTTCGTTGGGGCCCAGATGTCTGTCAGCGGTCTTCCAATCTGACGTGCACATTTGTGGCTCGTAGTTGCCAAAGGAAATCGCCAGCCACAAGGTAGGACGACTCGAGCAGTTGCCGTAATTCCTGGAAGAGCGCCAGTCAGAAACGCCTCCTTCCTACCAGTCAACCTAATAGCTCTTTTGGATCGAGCCTTTCCCCCTGATATCGAGGCACGGATATGCAATCCTGGATCGTGGCAGACAAGAAAGGAGATAAAGATAACGAATTCCAATCACTTTCATCCATCGTGCTCGCTCATTACGAGACTCTTCCTCGTTGACATCCTCGAAAGACTGATGTTCGAGTAATTGCCCTCTTTCCTCATCCGATTGAGCTGTATTAAGCGCATTCTGCTTCAATTGTTCTTCCCGTTGCTTAGCCTCATGATATTGATCCCGTGGCACCCACCTCTCAGGCCCGGCGCCGATGACATCCTTACAGGCCTCGAAGCGCACGTCCGCCTCGATCTGTGCGGCATTGAGCAGATCTCCTGTCACGTGTCAGTTTACATTCCGGTCGATTACACGTTCTGTAAGCGAAGCCTTGAACTGAGGCTGGCTGGGCCTTGGCGCCGCCATGGCGCTAGTGATGGATGGATGAAAAGCAGCCACAAGGATCAACACATTCGGCTAGTGTGCATCTCACCAAAAGCGCTAATTATTCCAGCTTCGCACCTTCGGTAGTGGCTCTTGGCGTTGACAGACCCAGCTAGATTCAGTACATGCTTTTACACGCTCTTACACAAAGTGGTACCGTCAGAGAAATACTGTACGCGTATCCATCCCCGCCGTTTTTCGGCTCGGGCATTCTTACTCTCTTTGTCCGAATGGCACCGGCACCACTCGGTGCTGTCTCCGTCCCCGATGACACCTCACGTGATGAAGCCTCGGTTTTCACATGCCTCGATCAGCTGCAGTCCCGGTTCGTACCCACGTGCGTGGTTGATGGACGATTCACTGTTTGTCCCGACTGCCGGCGGCTGGCTCTGGATCGAACCGCACAAATTTACAACAACATACCGTGAAATTCAAAGTGAATGCCCTCAAGCATGTGGTAGCCAAGACAGTCAGGATGGACATGGTCCAACACTCAACGAGAACCGGGATCCGCACCTTCAAAAGATAGCGATAGGTGGAAATTGATGATGAGACTGCCTGCCTGGCCACTGATTATGCAGTTGAATGAGATGACATTGAGGTGCACACTCGCAATCGATTTCAGTCAAGAAAGTTGAACCTTTGGCGTACTTACCGCGAGCCAGTCTGACAAGCCTGAAGGTCCATGAAACTTTTGCTTGAGGTGTCTCCCAAGAGTCTGGGCATATTTTAAGGAGTCAGTACTTTGGAGAAAGAGAGGAAAAGAGATGCGAAGGGGGAAGAGGCAGTACGGTGAACCCCGAACGGTCCCTTGTTCAGCTTAGGGCGGAAGAATTCTTAATGGACCGCCCTCATCATCGTCAAAGTAGACATATGGGTCGCGCCATCCGTCTTGGTCTGGATCCCATTCGGTTGGAAGCGCAAGTGCTTATCATGGCAGGACAGGAGGTCGTTCACGTACGAGTCTCCGGTATTTTATGTCCCGTCTCTCGGGATTTGATTTCTAGGGGAATCTCATTGTTCTCGAGGTTCTTTATCTCCAGGGTGAGAGGTCGATTTGTCAAACGGACGAATCCTCGGTCGTCGATGGTGAAGGGCCCGATGCGAGGGAATCCGATGCGGCCCATTTCTAGTATTACTCGTGACAGGCTGCGGAAGAGATTCTTGCGTAGTCGACTGTCCGACTTGCCCGTCTCCCAGGTGTTTGATAGCATTTGGCCTTGGTCCTGGTCGATGTATTCGATGAGTAAGTGGCAGCTTCGCACGGCAGCTTCTCATTACCATTTCCAGGACATAGGTTATGCCCGACGCGATATGGCGGCGGAAACCGAATCAAGATTCGTCGTCCTCCGTTACGGACAACAGTCACCGGAACACAGAGGTTGAAGCTCCCACTCGTCCAGTCTCTTCAGTGTGCGACGCGGCACGCAGAGGGAGAGGGTAGACCCATATGATGTGCGACGCGTTGCTGGATGAGCTTCTGGCGGCGGTTGATGAAGTTGAAGAATTCGAGTCTCGCTTTGGGCCACGTCAGGTGGAGCAGGATGTTGACTTCGCTTTGTTTGGCCTCGCCGTAAGTGATGTCCTCGTGCAGAAGGGGAGCGTCGTGGGCATTGCATATAGATGCGTAGATAGATGCATGAATGAAAAGGAGGAAGGGATCTGTCTGCACGACGAATTCGTGGCGCATTGGTTTTGACTAAGTTGGGTGAGTGGGTCGTGTTGGGCGTGTGGCTGGAGGACAGGTATTGTCGCGAGGATGCGCCGAGGGGTTTCGCAATGTCGGGGTGTGTAGGTGCCGCCG
>NW_019174089.1:0-54595 GCF_001642475.1 Fonsecaea monophora
TGATGGTTCGTGTGTGCCTTGGTGTGTTGTGTGTGTGTTGTGTGTGTGTGTGTGTGTGTGTGTGTGTGTGTGTGTGTGTGTGTCCTGAACCAGAGATATCGTCCCTCACTGACAAAGAAGGACGCTGCCGTAGGAAATGGGCTCTGCCCGCGATGGTGAGCAAGAGGGCACGTGCGATGTGACGCCGCCTGAGCCGACGTCGACCGCGTTGAAGACAGTGATCTTTCGAATGTGCTTGCAGCAGGTATCACAATCAAGCAGCGTTGGCATCGATGGTAGAGTCGATGTGGGCAGCGCGCGCTTTGTGGATGATCGACATGCCAGAAAAACAGTCCGTTCAAGGGTGCATGGTTTGGGACAAATTGACGGCGGCTCGCGCCGCACCCTCAACGCCTACGTTTTCCCAGGCGACATACAATGTCAACGACAAATTAAGGGCTTTGAACAAGACGAGTGGATTGAATCCATTTTTTTGTAAGCTATTGGATCACTATGAGTGATCAGTACACGCTGTGTCGATGGTACAAAATTTGTCCTCCAGTAAAGTCCAAGCTCCGCCCCATCTCACCGCCATACATTGATTTCATAGAAATCCCTGCTCACATTTTTTCTTTGAAAAGCAAAAAAAAGAGAAAAAAACATTGCAAGTATTAGGGGGAAACACCTGTGTAATAACACAGGGGGGCACAAGAAAAGCAAACAAAACAATTGACTCGGCCTTGGGCCCTTGGCCCAGCACACTCCTTCCCTGGCTGTCCAGGATGAGACCAACTTGATCTCAAAAGACCAAGTGTCCCATCCATTCCGTAAGTCAAGCAGGAAAGAAAATCCAAGCCGACAGGCAAGAAGCGGCCCTCCAGACCACCGGTATTGATCACCACCAACTGTCCATGATGCCAACATGGTGTGACCTGAAACATCGAAAGACGTCCAGCGCCACGATCATGCTGTTTTAATAACGTGGAAGATGAATATTGCCCATGTGTTCGAGCGCGGGATCTTGAAGACGATAGCGAGGTGCAACGCCCAACTCGTTCTCAGCACCAGGGGTGCCTCGGTCAAATTGAGAGCGGCGACGACGTTGTTCTTCACGGTACACCTGGCCTTGCCTAGGCGCGAAAAGTCCTATAAAGCACCACAGTCAGCGCACCGAAAGTCGAAGACGAGATAAGAATAAGTATGCTCACGGAGAGAAGGTGCGGCGGGGACGACCGGCAAACGGGTCATAAGGATTGCGAGTGTCAATGAAGAAAGGAACTCGGCGACGTGTCGGTGATGTCTTGTTTGCAGAAGCCTTGGGAGGGCTGCTCGTTGTGGGCTTGTTGGCACGAGCAGGAGGCATGTAGACACCATTGCGGACAATCTCAGCAACGTTGAATCTTCCGGTGCGACGCATGGGACGGCGACGACGAAAGGCAGCAGCACCAGGATTTGGCACAGGGTACCAGCCAGGATTCAAACGAAGTGGGAGGTACAGACCAACATGCTCCGCATTCTCGACCGAACGACGCATCTTTGAGTGGTTGTCAGGTTCGGGAAACTTCTCCTCTTGCCCGGCATTTTGAACATTGCCGGCGACGAAGAGCTGCAAAGATGGTCAGCTGGGAAAGAAAGAGGGTACGCGATGACTCAACTTGCCTTGGGGCGAAAGCCAGGGTGCTCAAGCATGACGGAAGAGTTTCGAAACTTCTGGACAAGACAATCCTTTCCTTGAATGGCTGCGTGACATGGTGAGCTCATTGTGAAGACGGCACAGTGAAGAGAGATAACACTCACTAGCATAAGAGACCTCGGCAATCTTGTCTGAGGCGAAGCAGTTCCAGCGCTTACCGGCGCGAGCAAGGACGAACTAAAACAGAAGTGAGTGACAGGAAGGACAAGTGAATATGATGGGGTCACCAACGGGAATGATTGACTGGGCCTGAAGAAGAGTTAGCAGCAGCAATGACGTAGAGGTAAGGAAGGACTGACATCAATGAAGTTGATGAAGGCGTAGCCGACATTGCAGTTGTTTGCGAAATCTGCCAATGTTGTGAGCAATTGAGCAACTGAGACGGTGAGACAAGTTTCAACTTACCAATGCGCAGGTACATGAAGTCGTAGCGGCCACGGCTGGTGACATCAAGGAGATTCTTCAACATGGGTTGATCAACACGATTTGGGATGTTGCGGAGCATGATCTGAACATGATGTCAGTAGAGGCAGCAAAGTCTGATGAGATGAAACTGACAGTGGTGCGGACATCAAGGCCAGCCTGGATACGAGCAATATCGACGGCGTTGTGGTTCATGGCTTGGTTAAGGCGACGACCATTGCGAAGACCATCACGCTGGATTGCATAAGCAATACGATCGTAGTCAGGATCGAAAGGGACTCGTGAGCGACCAGTGACAGAAAGTTGTTCGTGATGTTCCTCGTCAAGCTCGGTAACAACACGAACGTCAGGCTGGAACGACGCGACATCCAAAACAGCACCCTAAGATATGTCAGTCTGCTGGAGTTGGTCAGAGGGAGACAACATACATGGATGATGGTTCCGCGAATGACATCCTTGGCAACCTCAACGAGGTCGGCGTTGAAGAATTCCACACGGATCTCGCGGACGTGAGTCTGGGTAGTGGGGATGGTATGAAAAGCCTTTACGTCACCACACTGTGCAAGAAGACGTCTGACCTCAGCAACAATAGGGGCTGCTTCAACCGGTGGTGCAGTAGCATGTCCATTGTAGTAGATACTGACGATGACTTGTCCTTCATGGTCGGTGACGAGGGACGGGTCTCCACCATTGTCCGAAGTGTACTTCTTTGCCTTGAGGGGAAAGATGTAGCTGTAAGGCAAGATGGTGTTGGCGACGTCCGCAGCTCGCTTTGCATCGCGAATATCAGCGCAGGACACAACGAAGAGGCCGCTGGAGATTGCAGTGGAGTTGATTCCTCTGATGCTTGGGAAGTACTCAATCTGCTGCCGTTAGTACATGCGTGTGAAGACGAGAGCCAATGGGTTATCTTACCGGGAAGTGGCGGCTGACGACCTGCGAAGTGAACTGAAGTGGCACACCGGTGACGACAAAGGAACGAGAGATACCCTCATCAAGACTGAAGACACCTTCAGTGATGTTGAAGTCATGGAGGAAGATACCAGCGACGTGATTGAAGGGAGTCTCATCAAGTTTCAGCAAGCCAAATCCATAGCGAGCAGCGTTTGGATTGACAGCGGGGACTTGAGCAGGACGCGGAGCTCCAGGAACGTTGACGGGGAAATACGCGAACTTAGCAGGCATGCGCGACTGCAGGGTTGTTAGTGTATGTACTCTGTCAATGTCGATGCAGGAAGGTCTTACTCCAACGGTATCTTGAGCACGGTCAACGTATCCAGCCTGAGCCTGACCCTCTTTCTTCATGAAGCCTTTGGACAATTTTGGAGTGAAGACTTCAGCAGTGGGAGAGAGTTGTTGGCCTTTGGCGGCAACAGGGGCGGTAAGGAAGACATCTTCTTCAGACTCATCGCAGACACTGAGAACAGTCAGTCAATTACTCAACAACATTGACGAGAGGGAATGCCAATGTCAATAGTCACACTTACCTGGCATGCTTGGGATTGGTAGGACGAAGCTTCAAGACAGGGCGAACGAAGTCAGAGACACGTCCCTTGGATCCGAAGTCGGCCTCAGGAGTGAACGCAGTCAGGTTGGTGGATGGAGATCCATGATTGGTGTTCTCATCAGTAGAGTGAGGAGAGGAAGCCATGGCTGAGCCACGCGGAGGAGACATTGCTGTTCATTGCAGGCAGTTAGCAGGTGGCTCAAATTGAAAGAGGTGAGGATGGAAGGAGAGTGTCTGGTGATGTTTGAAAACTCGAGTCCAAAAACATCAAGTTTTCAATGCAGGCAACGAGCAAAGGCTCGGCGGTGAGAACCAATGCCACGGACGCTGGCATGAAGGCTTGGGAGGGGGCAGGGACAGTGATGATGGCCATCGCAAACTCGCTTGTCTTGGTAGAGCAGTGAGTTGATGGGCATTGGACGAAACTTACCAAAAAACGTGCAGAGATGAGGTTTTGGAATGAGGTGACGCTCTGAAAACAATGAAGAGAGTGTGCTGTAGTAAGGAATGTGATGAAGGAGGACGAATACCAAGAAGATTCGAGGGATTGATGGAGTAGAAGGAGTGTGATGAGGATGGTAAAGGAGAGAGAGAGATGGTAAGGAGTGAGGTGAGTTGGGTCGGAAAAAAGAAGATGCGAATTTTTTTCGTGGGAAGGAGCGGCTGGGAAACTCTTCACAACAACCCGCAACGGGAATAGACCGATTTCAAACGACGACAGGAATCTCGAATGACGCAGGTAATGGTCGTCGTGACGATAGAGAGAGGGAGCGACGGCACTGCCAAGTGAGAGTCGTCGACTTTCACCCACAAACGAGGCTTTCAAATCAATTCCAACCCTCCCAGCCGCTTTGGTCGGCGTCTTGCCCATAGAATTCGTATGCGCGGCGACCATCCCACAGCCCTTACCTGCGGCAACGAGTATCTTCCACATGTGACCGATGTGAGGCCAAAGACTCCCATTGCGTTCTCACTGTGCACCTCACTTGCGACGACATCAGCGGCAGCTGGGTGTCTTCACTGAATTTGCGGCCCAGACAACGACGACATCATTGTCTTCGTTGTCTTTGCTTGCATGGTCCCAACGATTTCAGCCACCATATTGATAAGCGGACGCATGCGCTTTGCGAATCCCTTGTTCATCGAATTGAACCTGCCTCTGAGGCTTGGACACACGACAACGGCTTGTCCACACTTCCATGGATCACGTCTTTGCATTTAGCTCTTTCATCATGTTCTTCTTGTCTTGTTGCACTGCTTATCACAGCACAGAAGAGTCAGGTTTGCTGACATTATTCTCAAGGCACAGGTGCAATGTTCTTGTTTCAACACAGCCCTTTTCCCTTGTCCTTCAGACAAACCAAACACGTTGCAGAGTGTCTGCTCTTGAAGCGAATATCCTCAAGCCCCACCTAAGCAGCGCGAGCTCATCAATACTCACAGACATCACAGTGAGCTTCTGCAATGCCCCGTCTCTCTTAAGAGAAGGATTACTTGGATGATGTTGGCATGATCTACAGAAGAGAAGGGAACAAGAGAAGTCGTGAGGTTGTTGCTTGAGGTTCTTGGCCAGCACGCTAACGCTATATGGTTAGCGTTGTCCTAAGATACGATCACATAGTATCTGACATATCGCTGTCATGGCAAGTCTGCCGACCTCAGTCTCTCCTGTTGTCAAGAAGAGGAGAATCACAGAGTCTACCATACTCTCCCTTCTGTGCAACGTTGCAAGGCGCTTGGATGTTCAACACGAAAAGAAATCATTGCTATCCGATCCAATACTCTCACAGCTTTCTTTGTCCGATTGTCCTTTTCCCATGCCACCATAAGACAAGCCACGTGTAGCCGAACATTGACGCGAATCCAGTTCCAGACACTGGAAGCTAGCCTGCCCTAGGAGATCCAAGTGTTTTCAGACATAGGATAGCACTTGTGACAATGCCGTCGGTAGCGCCCTACAGGAATGACATAAATAATGTGCTTCAGCAGGTATGGAAGACCTCGTCATCGTGCAATTCCAGGCTGACACCATGGATCAGATCGTCACCTCCTCATCGGAGGCAGACACATTAGACCAGTTAATCCCCTACATCAAAGACTACAGCTATGGCAACAAGACCGCACATCTGCTCAGCCAGTTATCCGACCTTGCCGGTGAGCGGGAGTCAGAGATTGAGCGCCAGTGCAACACGAACCATCAGGAGTTTGTCAAGTCTGTCAATCAGCTGCTCCGAATTCGCGAAGGCACCGTTACTCTCACCAACGAGATCCTAGAGTTGAACCAGTCCATCCAAGCAAGCACTGAACGTCTCGTAGACCAGAAGAAAGCCCTGGTTGAGTCCCGCGGTGTTAGACAAAATATCGAAGACGCCCGGCATGCTCTGCAGGATTGTCTGGAGGTTTTGCGCCTGGCGAACCAGGTCCAGGAGCTTCGGGATCAGAAGAAACACTATGCCGCTCTGCGTGCACTCGATGAATTGCAGAGCGTCCACCTTCAGAATGTCACCCAGTATGAGCTGAGCGAGCTGATTCAGAAATCGGTGCCTGCGATCCAGAAATCCATTGCTGAAGCCGTGATGGCCGACCTCAACACCTGGCTATTTCGCGTCCGAGAAATGTCCCAGTATCTGGGGGAGCTCTCCTTCTACCATACCGACCTTCGCAAGCAGCGGCTGAAGGAAAGATCTGAAAAGACCCCCTACCTTGCCAGCTTCAAACTCAACTCTGCTATTGAACTCGTGGCAGATGAGCACGAGGAATTCGACCTGCTCAAAAGCGAGGACCTGGAAGTGGATTTTACTCCCTTGTTTGAAGCTTTGCATATCTACCGCTCACTTGGTCAGATGGAGAAATTCAAGACCGATTACGCAGCCAGTCGTCGTGCTCAACGCGATCTTCTCCTTTCAAATTCCATCTCCCTCGTTGACGACGAGATGGGTGATCTGCACACTCTCTTGGAAGATATAGCAGGCTTCGCCATCATGGAACGTGCCACAATGAAAAAAGTCCCCGACCTACGCTCTACCACCGAAGTCGAGGAGCTGTGGGACTCACTCTGCCAAACGGCAATCTCATTGATGTCCAAGGCCCTGTCTGCCGTGGACAATGCCGAGCACCTGCTGAAGATCAAGAACCTGATCTCGTTGTTCATTCAGACCATGAACGGCTTCAACTTCAACACCGCGGCCATGTCGAATTTTGTGCTGGTGCTGTTTGATAAGTACGCTGAGCTGCTCAAGCAGCGGTTCAGCGAGGACTTTATCGAGATTGTCGGTACAGATGACTACATGCCCATGCCGATCCAGAATGCCGAAGAATTCGAAAAGGTCGTCAATGTATCCTGGTATACGCCGGATCGTCCAGTGCATGAAATGACTTTCCCGACTGTCTTCCCCTTCTCGCAAATGTATCCACTCTGTTGCATCGACATCCGCAACTTCTTGAACCAATTCTACTTCTTCTCGGCGCAGGAGGACAATGCGCCCTCGCCCCTCACGTCCAAGATCGATTCCCAACTCCTGACGTCGCTAGACGACCTCCTGACAACCAAAGTCTGTGCCAGCTTGGTGTCGAAGCTCTCGTCGCAGTACCTGGGCCAAATCGTGCAGATTCTGATCAACCTCTCGCATTTTACCACTGCCTGCCACGAACTCGAAACCCTGCTGGCGACGGCGCGGTCGTCCTCCTCGGCCCTCGGCGGTGGAGGGACCGTCGGCCCACCCGTCTCGTTGAAGGCCACGGCCCAGTTCAGCACTCACCAGAAGACGGCCGAGAACCGCATTTTCGAACTGGTCAACAGCAAAGTCAGCGACCTGATCGAGACGGCCGAGTATGACTGGCTTTCACGCGACCTCCCCACCGAGCCGTCCAATTACATCCTCACCCTGACGAGGTACCTGTCGAACATCATCAATAGCGTCTTGCTCTCCCTGCCGTCGTCGCTGAAGGATCTCATGCTGTTCAACGCCATCTCACACACGGCCTCGAGCATCCTCTCGCTCCCCCTGTCGCCGCAAGTGGACAGGATCACGACGGCGTGCATCGCCCAGATGGACATGGACATCCAGCACTTCCGATCCTATGTCGAGACACTGCCCAACAACAGCATCCTGCTCGAGTCGCTGGACGAGTTGATCCAGACGGTGGCGTTGATGAGCACCGATCAACCGGACGAGTTCTACGACATCTCGCTGCGGAACAAGAAGTACCGCAACGTCGACCCGCTCAAGGGTCCCCAGCTGCTGGAGAAGGTCGTGCACGTGGACGTCCGGTCGCCCGTCTCGGCCAGGAGCGCCGGCGGGCACGGACACGGGCTTTTCGACGGCGACAGCGGAAGAGACGGCGTGCACAGTCCGGGTCTGGCGCACAGCGGGAGCACCGGGTCGAGAGGGGGCAATACCTTTGCCGCGTTGCAGAATCGATTCATGCCGCATGGTGGGCGATGAGTTCTGTTAGCCACACATCCTTTTTTTAGCGTGTGTTGTGTATGTCTTGTACATGTCCCTCGATGCTTTTTCGCGTGGCTCCCTTGACTAGACAAGCCAGGCCAGTGCGCTTCTATCGAAATTCAAAATGGGTGCTGGAGCGACTTGTCCGACTGCAAATATGCCTGTACTCCATGTATCTAACCTATCTATCTACCTACCTGCTACCTACGTTCGTGGACCTACATGACGTTGCACACACACCTACAGTTTGTCCTCGTAATCAGTAGTCAGTACTCAACACTTGACACTCGGCTAGTAGAGCATGTGTACTAGATACCCAGGTCCTCACTCAACCTCAACCTCAACCTCGTGGGTTGTAACTCTGACACTTGTAATGGTGCCCTATATTTTTTCCCATAGGTACATCTATAGGTATCCATATCTATTTCCATAATTATACACCCCATCCATTTTTCATCTAATCTCGACTCGTAGACAGACAGTCACAGTCACATTCAAATTCAAGTTCGAAAAAAAAGCCTCCTTTCTTAAATGCATTCCTATTTACAATCCATAAACTGAAAACTCATCCATCTATTCATCTGTTCATCTACCCACATATCCAATCCATCCACATTGTCATCAGAACACCTCGTGCTTTGTCGCTACGTCCTGCATGAGTAGAGGGTACTGTTCTATTCGGGCCTTCTTAGCGCATCGTGCGCATTTATGCTGATGGTGGGCGATGTGTCTCGCAAGGCTGACATGAAGCGTTTGAAGAGCGCTTCGTTGTGGAAGATTAAGTTTGTGACGCGTTTCCCAGTGATTGCCGGTTGGAACGAGGTATACGCAACGATCATAATCACGCTACCTTTATAGATTTCAGTCTGACACATCGGAATAGGAGCAACGACACATGGACGCAGGAGAAGCCAAAATCTGGAGGCTTGTGAACCAAAGAATTCCATTCTGCTGCGGATGCAGTCTATCAGAAATCGTGTTGTGCTGGAGCCCATGGATCATTTATTCCGTCTTCCTGCCTTGCTCGGCCTTGTTCTTTCTGGTGAGATATTGCTATCACCGGTGCTCGTGGTATCCATTTCTGAACGAGGAAAGCGTAACAGTCTTTACTTCAAAACAAATTCATCAAACGGTAGTGGTATCAATTTTGGTGTTCCAAAGCTGGGGTACGGGAGATCTTCTGGTACTGGCCATGGTTGAGAATCACATGCGGCGCGATCTCGGATGTGGCACCTAGCCAGGGCCGTAACCTTGCTCATTGACTTGTTGATCTCTTCCTGCGGTACCCGGCCTTGGACCTCCATATCCTTGACTTTGTGGTCTTTGGCCCGGGAGATTCGAGTACATCTATTGAGAAGCAAAGAGTCAGCGTCTACGGCCATTGGTTTTTCGACTTGTAGGTTATGATGATCACAGAAGTCCACCTACCTGTTGAGCGCCAGTGCCACCAAACTGTCCCTGGGCGTAGGGATTGTACATATCACCGCCAGCGAACATCTGCTGAGGTTGGCCATAGCCCTGACTGGGATCTTGTTGTGCGTCACCACCCATATGGCTGGGATACATCTGGGGTCTACCGTATTGGGTGTCCGGTGGGCCCATTGTTCCATGCTGCATGCCGTAGTCCGGAGGTGGCATTTGCTGTGCAGCTTGTTGGGGAACTTGAGCGGCCGTAGCCTGGCCGCTGGTATTGGGCCGTTTCGAGTTTCCGTGCCCGGCGCTGTCTTCTCTTGGGACGATGTCGATTAGAAAGTCGAACATGTCGCTCTTGGCCAGAGCCGCAGCTATGTCACTGCGCTGAAGGGTCCTTCTCTTGTTGTCCTCTGCATGAATCCAAGCGCGCATGGTAAGTTCTGTGATGAAAATGTCACAGCCCTTTGCGAAAAGGATGGGAGCTTCAGCAGAGATCATCTTGACCTCCGGATCCGCCTTCATGACCTTTTTGATTCTTGCCAGAGGAAGTTGATGGATTTTGAAATCGTGAGTATCAGTCTCGAGATGGTTGATAGTCTGTTGCCAATACGTTGCCAGGATTTCCCGGGACGGGCCAGTCAGCCCTTGATTGATCTGAAGGTTGGTGAGCAATGTGTCTAGCGACCGGGGGTTCGGATGGATCAACAAACACATACATTTGACCATAGTCCCGAGTACAACTCAGTATGAGGGACATAGCCCTGAGCGGACAGCTTTAATGTTGAGTCAGTACCTCGCTCATCCACAACGTTATCGAAATATCGCATCAACCAGTGTGTCGTATTGCGTCCTCCTCTTCTGCGCACGCGATGCGCCCATGCTCATCCGGACCGAGGAAGATGTAGAAACTCACCGCAGCGCTGGCTCCATAGTGGCCGCCTTGAGAAAGATCGTAAACCGGAGGAGCCGTCTTCTGTTGTTGATCCATGGTCGCCTAGGACCTTGACGTAGCTGGAGATGATTACTGCAGGTAGAATGCGCCGGTGCGCGACGGGGATGGTATCGACGATGGCGCACCCGGAAAGCTTGAAATAAGAGAGGAAGCGATCTGAGAAACTATATCGGAATGTAACGAGGACGGCACACGGGCGAGAATAGAAAAGATGATCGAAAGATGCTGTTGTTTTGACACTCAATCCACCGCACAGCCAACTTGGGGTGTCGCGCCGGATGCAACTGAGGACGGGGGGGATTGATGTCAGTGGAGCGGTCGAGGTCGCGCAAAGGGTGGCTCAGTGTCAGATACAGCGAAAAACCGGATTATCGATGGAGAGATGGATAGAGTGGATAGAGAGTCGGTGAGGAAGCGTGGGAAGAGTGGAGAGTAGAGGAGGAAAAAGGAAGCCCAAGGAGCATTTTGACATGAGTTTTCAAGCTGGAGGCACTGAGGGAGTAATAGCTGTGGGCAAGAGGAAGAAGAGGGAAGGGAAAAGCGCAGGCGCGGGGAACCCAGCGTGCCAGCCCACGGTGGTGACGGCGCCCATGGAGCTCAGCTCTGGCAGGCTCTGGGTTAAACCAAGCGGCCCGGCCACCGTCGAGATCTGAGATCCATGATAGAAGATGTCTACCGAGCACTTTGCTCCCTGGTTCTTCGGTTCCTCAAAATCTCGAGGAGTGCCAGCCTCGCCCTTTCTCAATTTCATCATGTCAACAAAGCCTTTCCGACAAACCAATCGGACTTCCATCGCTCGACCCGACCAGGGCGACGAATGGGACGAATTACAGAGCGTCGAGGGAGCGCTGAGACCAACACACCGAGGACACAATGACTGGGTTTCTTATTTGCCTGGCGCTCACACATGATCATCCCGAGCAGATTGGCCCATTCTGCAACCTGATAATCTCTGCCGTCACGCACGACTACTCGTACTGGATCCCCAGCCACCTCTTGGTCATGCGCACCCACGAGGCTGGGATACCTCTTGCCGCGTTGTTCCTCTCCTGCTTCCCAGGTATCGTGTCCTCCGTGTTCGCCGTCAGGGATCGGTACTATTCATGGCCGACAAGGTGACTGCGAAGGGGTACAGAGTTATGATTCGCCTCACTTCGGGCACCAAAACTCAGCTGGGAGGCTCGGGTTGGGATGCGTTGTCATGCGAGACTTGACCCGGCCCTGCCAGGTGCAGGGCGGCTTTCCGCTCCCCCGTACTTCACGTGATCTCGTACGGTAAGATTTAGTGGCATTTACGCAGATGTTGCTCGTGGCGTTGAGGGCTGCTTACTGTACCGTACTCTGACACCGGTGGCGTTGTGGCGCTTCTCCACAATCTCCTTTATCTCTGTTCTCCGCAATCTGGCAGCTTGCATGTGAAATGAAATAATTCAAACAATTGGGCTCACATCGGGTGGTTGCAATTCAAGTCAGGCGTGCGAGGCGCACACTTCACATTTCTTCGTCGATGTCCTTTTTCCAATCCTTTGTAAACACATGATATTGTCTTAAGTTGAGCGAACAACCACCATCACCATCACCATGGTCTCCCATTTCATCACGACCACTCTCCAAGCCGCATGTCTCTCCGCCATTTCAAACCTCGCCGCGCAAGGCATAACGGCCTATCGAGAATCCGTCCCTTTCAGGATCAAGCTCGCTCCACTGGTGCAGTTTGTGCTCTTCACCTTCATCTCCTGCCCGCCCAACATCCTCTGGCAGGAATACCTCGAAGACAAGTTCCCGGGCTACACGATCGCGCCCATCTCCTCGGCCACCACGTCCTCCGCCCCGACGGCCGACACGCAACTCGACATCCCCAACACGCTGCGTAAATTCCTCTTCGACCAGACCTTGGGGGCGTTCGTCAATACGGTCGGCTTTATCGCCGCCATGGCGGCCTTCAAGGGCAAGTCGGCCAAGGCCGTGCAGAAGGAAGTCGAGAGGGACACCGTCCCCTTGATGATTAGCAGTTGGAAGCTGTGGCCCATTGTGGCGCTGCTGAATTTCACGCTCGTGCCGGTCAACAGGAGGGTGATTGTGGCGAGCGTCGTGGGCTTGTTCTGGGGTATTTACTTGAGCTTGTTTGCCGCGATAGATTGAAAAATAACAGAGAGGGAATGCAGTTTGTGTTTTGCGTGGGGAAATAAGAATCACACTTTTGAAGTCGGTAAAGACAAAGCGGACAGAACACAAGGGGTACAGCCTTGCGAGATGGGATGGGTATCGGGGCTTTTAAACGCCCTGGACAACAGATGACCTGATGGTTTAGTGTGTAAAAGGGATCAAGAGGTAGTCGACAAGGACTGGGACGAGGCAAGGGGAGAGCTACGAAGAGAGCAATCCACTCAGTTGACTCGGCTCGGCTCGAGTCTGGCAAGGTCCGACGCGAGAGAGAGGGAGAGAGACGCCATTACCATGTCTCTCTCCCCTCTCATATCCCTTCAAGCCCACCGACTCCCACGGATACTGGGCATTAATACACCTCCCCAACTTCAATTCCGAGCAGAAAGGGTACCCGAGTGGAAAAGCGTAACTGGATCAAGAGAGACAAGAGGCTGAATCGGCTTGGGTCCCCAAAGAAGTACAAGTGCATGCGTGGGAGCAAGTGCAGTGTATCCCTCCCTCCATCCCTCCCCGGTCAAAGGCTCCGACCGACCTATTGCACGCATGTACTCCCGCCGTTCTCACGCGATTGCATTGTGAATGATCCTAAAGGGCAGTGAAAGAAAGAGGAGGGACGAGCATCGAAGTTCCATCCCTGATGGGACACTGTCCAAGGCTTCTCTCTACATGAGACACAAACAACTCAGGGAAGAGAGAGGGCCGCTGGCAAAACCATTACGATGTGCCAGGAGCATCCATACCAAAAGCATTCACGCCCCCTTGTGCGTGTGACAGTGACAGAGAAAGACAAAATACAAATACAAAATGTCACCCAAGCTCTCTCTGACTGAATGAATATACTTCTTCCACTTTCCGACTTCCCATTCACAAGTTCTTGAGAATGCCCGGAACCATGTTCACAACGTCTTGAAATGATTCATATTTGTCGTTGTCCAAGTGTACATTAAAAAATGTGCTGGGAGGAAACCTCCCTTAGCGACCAGTGAGTGTGAGAATATACATATGCAGGACTCTGCCAAAATGCCACCAAATGCAAAGTCAAATTCTGGAGCAGAACGAGAGGAACAACCCTCCTCAGAGAAAAAGGCCAATACCGCCAACAAAATCAAAAGATATGTACCGAGGTACTGGGTATCGTTTCCGCTTCCCAAGAAATCCAAGTCATCGGTATATAAGTGTATGTGTTGGTCATCAATTGTTGCATTGCTGCAGGTTCGTATCGTGTCCCTCGTGTCGTATTTGCATTTCCCTGTCGTTTCGTTCCCTTAATAGCAATATGTTGTCTTAAAAGTCGTCATATATATGCAAAATGAGTGGACGATTCCTCCCATCTCTTCGAATCTGTTCGGTAACCTCAAAAGCTGTGTCGATACCCCCGAAAATGACAGCGGACAAAATAATGAGTGAAAGCGTCGCAGGTTGATCGCAAGGGGACGGTCTTGAACGCCGCTTCGCTCCTCCAAGTGCCCTGATGAAAAGGCGACATGCCGCACTCGATCCCAAGCAAACATGCGGAATCAGGAAGAATACCTGGGTATGCAGCTGGTCCGGTTTTTCTCTTTCTTCCGCCGCTCTTCCTCGCGCACTCGCTCAAGTTGTACCTCCGCCGACTTTGCCCCAGCACCACTCCCAATGCCCAGTCCCAATCCAAGCAGGTTCTTACCCAGCCCCTCTTTGATCCTCAGGCTCTGGTGACCTTCATTGATGTTCGCGCGCATGCTCTTTCGTCTTTCCACTTTGGCTTGATATTCCTCGATATGAAGCACTGAGTTCTTGCGTTTAGGCAGGCTGTCCATTCCTAGCACTTTCCATGCTTTGGCCTTACTTGGGCCCCTGGCCAAACTGGCCTTTGATCGAGACACCATTGCCGGTGTATTAACAAGTGGCGATATAGTGTCCTGCCACTCCTCTTCACCTAGTGCTGAAACCGGACTGAGAGACACATCCGTAGCAGTGCCCGTCGTGCCCGTAGATCTGTTCCGGGAATGCGACAAGGTTGACGTCCGTTGGCATTGGCCGTCACAGTACGCCCTGGACGCTGGCGGCGGCCTTTTCTGCCTGGTAACACTTACGGCACTGGTAGGTGTAGGGAGTTCCACAGGCAGATGGCGCTCTCGTTGCGCATCCTTTGAATCGACAGACAACAGTTCAATCGCCTTCTGCAAATCGATTCCCGACCCTGAATCGCACATTGCAAGGGCCTTCCTCGCTTTGGTCTCAGCAAATCCTAGTTGACGTACTAAGATATTCATTGCTTTGTCGACTGGATCCACAACGCCAGAAGCCAGGGCTGCGGGTGGCTCAGGTGCCCGGAAAGGAACCCGAGGCGCTGGACTGGCATAATCCATAGGAAATAGTGTTGCCCCAAGTTTGGTGCTGGCTGTCGAAGTCATTGAAAGCGAATAGTAAACTGTCGGATCGGTCGTAGGGGACGTCGGAAGTAAGTGGGATGCCCGGTTTGTTCTAGGAGCAGGATCGCAATCAGGGCGGATCTCTTGCCTAGCATTGGCAGGATCGCAGTCTGGACGTATCTCTAGTCGCATCTCTGCAAGAGCATTTGTGGAGATCGGTCTCCTTTTCAGGCTTGTGGTATCAATCCGTAGTGATTGCGACTGAACGGTGGCGCGCGCAGAAGCCACGTTGGTGACTTGTTCGTCAAGTGATCTAGTTGGACGATGGACCGGGGCTCGAGGGACTGGGTGTTGTCCTGGCACATGTCGCATCGACATCCTTGCAGCCCTCCGAGTGGCATCCTCCAGCACCCTTTCTTGGTATACTTGTGCAATTGCCGTGGTCAGGAATGATGATCGACTTTGACCTGCTGGCGGAACCGGCCAGTCTGTCAACCCAAGCATCCTTGCCTGTTCGAACGAGCAGCTGGACAACGACAGAACGGTCTGGGGACCCAGAGCGAGCAGGTACGAGGTCCACTCAGTAAGGTGTTGGGACTCTGAAGTTGTGTCTCGCAAGTGCCAGTTGTCAAAGACTCCGTATCGCTTGGCTTCTTGCTCTCGACCACGGAAACCTGACACCAGGATTTGCAAACACTGCCACATCTCATTCATGTCTTCAAGTTCGTGGGTCGTAAGCCCATTTCCATTGCCGATAGCGAACCCGGCCCCGAGATGTTTGTTGGAAGCCGCTCTAGTGCCGTTGAGCCAATCGATTTCCGTCTGTGCAGGGCCAGATTGACCGACTGTGTTTCCAAATAAAGTGCAGAACGTCCATATGCGCCACAACGCATCGTCGATTCGTGATTTTCTCTCATCATCTTGGCCCAAAAGACCAATCAGCGTGCTCTGCTTGCAACTCGAGCTGCAATGAGCTACAATGAACGCCTTCAACGCATCCAGGGTTCGACAGTCACGGCTATAGTCTTTCAAGAGAAAGTCGTTGGATCCTTTCAGAGCAAGGATACTCCGACGAAGCTCCCAAGCAGCTCGTGATGTTTTGAACATCAAATGGCTTACCAGCTTCGATTCATTCCTTTGAAAAGTCCGTAGAAAACCTTTGCTGATCATGGCAGTAGCCTGGAGATCTCGTGCGCTGTGAAGGCTACACATGATTCTGTAGATCACACGCTCGGCCGTTGTTGCTGTAATCGGACGACGATTCAGCTTCCGAGCCGCTTGAGTGGGGTTGGATGAAGAGGCGGCAGTTAATACAAGCTTCTGCATATCAACCGTATGTCGTCTGGACGCTGGCTTCAAGGAACGTCCGGGATGCGGCACCTCCGTGTCAGATGCTGAACGATTCCTGTGGTGTCCGTGGACGGTAGTCCTCTCCGATGGAGTTTGCCGAGTTGATCTGTGGGACCAGGCTGGCAATTCTGATAAAGCACCGCCGTCAGAGCCCCTTCTTGTAGAGGCCATCACGCCTGGTTGAGACGATATGCGCTGTACACTGGCAGAGGAACGCCTGATTGATCTCGGAAGAGCGGAGGGAAGCTCCACCGGTGGCTGACATAGAAGCAGATTTGGTGCCGAGGTGGAAGCTCCTTTAGTATTGCTTGGGCCCGGAGGAAGTGGTTTGTCCAGGTTTAGCGGAGCCGACACGACTCTTACTAGAGAGGAGTTGGCCCTGGCCGGTGAAGGCTGCGCGCTCACGGGAGATTCTGTGAGGTTGCCCAGAAATCCTTGCGTCGGTCGTTTGGGGATCGATATGGGCTTGAGTTTCGACGAAACCGTTCTCTGAACTGCAGATGGTGGCTCCTGGGTGTAGCTGGAGCTCGAAGACTGCCTGGTGACTAAGGGTGAGCAATCGCTATCCCTTTGGCTTGGCTGAGAATAGCAAGATGATGCTGTGGAATCATTCCTGGCGATGTTGACTTTGAGAAAGTCGACCTTGGTATCGAAGGTTTTTCTAGGTACGGTCGTCTGGGTCGGGGTGTTGGACTCGATAACCTTTATCAAGTCAGGGGACTGTATTGCCGGACCTTGCACTTGGGCCTGGGGTATGTCGTGGATCTCCTTGTTCATAAACTCGTCAAATAGTTCTGCAAAAGATCGAGTGTCAACATGTGAAATATCGGGGAGGCGGTGGGCGAGGTTGTCGGAAGAAAGATCCGATGCATTGTCTGAACCCTGTCGCTTGAAGAAGGAGAAGGACGAGCGGTCCTTGCTTCCCAGGCGCAGAACCGATGTCATGTTGTCCTTGATATGAAGTCGTTTCAAATCTCGAGCTTCTGGGGGTTCTCTCCAATCAGGAGGGGCATCGAGGTCGTCCTACCAGTGGTGCGTTGCCAGGCCTCACCTCGCGCACACATTGCGCATGGATTCTGGAGAAGAATAAACAGACCAAGGTAACAATCAAGTTAAATTCCAATCTGCAACGTCGAGGGATGCTAGGGGAGTCGTGGTAACGCAGCGGCAAGTCGTAGATCTAATCGTCGTGCTATCGTATTGTCGGTGGTTGGGGCAGGGTTGGAGAAGGCCTCTGGATTATAGCTAACTTGGCCCGCGGCAAGGTCTGGCGGGAGCTCAAAGGGGCCTAGCAACTGTCTGGGGCGTATCCTTGTGGCGCCAGCTAAAGATATCTCGCCAATGGGGGCGGAGTCGCGGCGCAGGTCTGATACTGGCCAATCTGCCTGGCAGCCAAAGGCGAGCTCGATGCGATTGGACCTGAGGTGAGGCTTGAACGCATGCAAGACGGTGGCGGCAGCATACTGTCAGGCCATCACTGCATCTCCTGCTGAGCCTTTCGCCTTTCGGGTAAGGCCCGCTGGAAGAAGGGGAAGCTTGTTCGGGGCGGGTGGTGGCAGGGGACGCCAGTCTCAAGTCTCGAGGCACAAGGCCTCTGCACCAAGAATTATTCGCGAGATAACAGGCACAGGCCTTGTGGTTCTGGTCGCTCTGTGGGTTTCTGGGTTCCTGGCCCATGGTCATCCTGCTTTGATGGTGTGTCTCACATAGAGTAGGGTTTCTTGATGTTTCCACAATGCTCGGGGGCACTCGCAAGCCGACTGACGGGATCGTCGCACGGGGAACAAGGTGATTCGCGACGACTCAGCCAGGCATGCATGCTGAAAAGGAGCTGGACGGTGAATTCTCAAACCTGTTTGTAGGCTTGTGCCGGCGTCCTCTTTCCGGGCAGATCCAAATGACTTCATCACCATCCACGTGTCCCCAGTCATCTCTTTTTGTCCGGCAGATGTGGTAGCGAGATGGCCTCGATCAAAACAGGGTAGAGGATGTTCGTTCTTGGACATTTCGGCTAATCCACTCCGTGTTTGCGGAGGGCTTGAAGCGGTGATTCTGGCGCTGGGAGAGATGACCGGGAGAAAGGTCTGGGAGAAACGGCCTGTGGGGTCATATGCCGGATAGCAACGGGCTGGACTTGTGATATTGGATTGACAGTCCCATAATGGTTCGACTTGGAGCACCGAGAAAGGAGGTGTTAAAGGGGTGGCAACGCCAGCGATAAATTGGCCATGCAGGAGACGGAGCGGCTCGAATCAAGCCCGCAGCCTTCCTTGGACCGGTTTGAGATGATTTGGCACAACAATTACCGAGTACAATGTGCCCATGTGAAGCTGAGCGAAAAAGAAAGTTGTTTTTGACAATAGTACGGTAGATTTGCGGTGGCCACATGCAAAGAACAGTCAGGGTATCCTTGCAGAGTCTTTCTCATAGGTACGGAGTCGGTGCAGTGAGGTTTTGTACAACTTCCGGCCCAAATCCACATTCGTTATTCCAGTTGCTATCCAAATCTTTTGCCCGTGGCCCCCAATTCCCCTTAGGCAGGCAAGTATCATCTCAGTCATCTCAGATGCCCTGCGGTTTAGGCTTTTCTGGCTTTGCCTTATGGGACAAAACATCTTTCAACCGCCCGTCTATCTGCAACTTTGTTTGCTACGGAGATTTCCATCCCTTTGGCCCTCAATCAAGGCGGGCCGGCGAAGCATGAGTATCTCTGCGGCTGTGCCACAACGATGCTGGGACACTCCACGACTTCCAATGGGCTACATTCCCGTTCGTCGCGCGTATTTGGTTCCCTCGCCTGTCTCCAGTGAGGTTCGGTACTCCGTAGAGATCCCAGGCAAAGCAAGCATTTCAGCCGAATATTGATGCCTGACCTCCGATTCCTCGCCAGCCGTGCATAGGTAGCTCCCCCGGCTGTGGTGTCAAGCAGAGCACGGGCAGCGCCAGGTGGACAGTACCGAGTACGGGTTCGGTTCTTTGGCAGTATAAAAATTTTCTCGCTTCACAACGCTGGCCAGGGTCAGGGTCTTTTCCTCCGCTTTGCCATGAGCTTTTTGTAGTGTGCCTTCTTGCCGCTTGTTTTGGTGTCTTGAATTTCGCTGTACTTTCGCTTAAACCGTCCAGTCTCCCTCTCGGTAGCCATTGCTTCCTCGACAAAGTTCTTGGATCGATCCTTTTTGTTGATTCTTGCGCTGAAAAACTCGGTAGGCCCTTCAATGACAGTCCCCGTCTGCGAGAACGTGGGCACTTTGCCTCTTCTGTTATTTTTCTTGTAGTGCCGGTGCGGATCGAGCACTGATCGCATTTCGATGAGTTGGAGGTCACGCTTCAGTTGAGGAGTCAAGTCTGTCTTGGGCATGTCGAACCAGTCAGGACCTGCACTGGTCTGGTCATTCTGTTCCTCGTTAGCCAATGTGCAGACAACAACGAGAGCAGCAATAAATGAAGAGCCCAAAGGTACAGTCAGAGTAACTATGAATTTGAAAACTTTCATGGGTGCAGGGCAGGCCAGAATGGACTGCTGATCTGCGTCAAGAACATATGGGAATAGATTTCCTCATGCGAACCAGAATAATACAATGCAAGAGAACCACGTACCACTTTCTTGGATTTGTGAGACACTTCGACAGACTTGAATCCATCCGCCAGCAGGCTTTGCTGGTGCTCAAGGACCGCTTTGGCATTGGTCTCGGCGACACCCTGCTTGTCATTGATATACTTCGTTCGAACAAGGTTGCTGTGTAGTTTGGGAACTCTGCCACGGGAAAAGTCAGTCGGACGCAGCCAGGTCAGGGGAGATGATAGGCGTACATTTTCCTGGATGTCGTTGTTGGCTTGACAATCTCCAAACTGATCTCGTCTTCATTTGCAGAATGTGACTTTCCCCGTAGACGAACCTCGGCCTGTGACAGAAGATCGTCTATTTGTTCGTCTGTCAAAATGCCGGTCTCCGTCATCTTGTCGGGACTGCATTTCTCCTAAAGGCATGGGAGATTTGATGTCGTGGTAGAAATCTTGGGGGAACAGGACCAAAAAAAAATACTTCTCCCCAAAGAGAAGGTCTGCCGGGATGATTCAATTACCCAATCATGGTGGAGTATTCTCAGCCTCGTCAGCTAGACAGCCTTCCTCGAGCAAAGTATACTTAAAACTCGGCTCATTGCCGGCTCAATTTATCAAGATAATCGTTTTTATATCTCCAAGGCGTTTGTCCTTGTCATCGTCTCGGTCTGGCAGCCCATGTCTGCGGACTTCACATCTATAGCCCATTCGTCCCTCCGTAGACCACGTCCTTTGCCTTCATCTCGTCCAGAATCCCAGCATATGATCTCCCGTCCTGTACAGGTTCGACCTCGCCGCTGCTGAAAGCACAATGCCCGACCCCAGCACTATTGTCCATTCCAGGAATGGCGCCCCATTGCACAGCCTTCAGTGAAGCATCGGTGTCCCAACTCGGCTGATGGCACGCTGCCGCAATAGCCGCACTACAACTCCCCACCAAGGGTATCGATGCATCATATTTCATCACCGTTCCAAGTCCCAGTGTGACCACAACCAGGAGCCCTCCCAGTACAAGCACGATAATCATGGCCATGGGAGAGAATCCGCATGTGGCAATAAAAGTAGGGTCAAGAAGACTCCCGTCTGCCCTATACTCCGCAACCACGGCCAAAAAGATGCTCTGCGAGATCACCCAGTGCAAGGCGCCGGACATAACCATCAAGGGCACGGCGACCTTGTAGGGTAACTGTAAGAAGTGCGTGCTTCTTTGACTTGCCTTTGGCTTCGATACTCTCAGTGGCTTTCTCTCGCTGGCAAATTGACTCCATTCGCGCGCTAACCACATACTTGTCAACACTCCGTTCAAGTTGAGGTATAAGAAGCTGAAGATTGTCTGTGGTAAGTTTGCAATGAGGATCGACGAGAGAATTCTCGACGTTGCAGAGTCGGCGGCACCGATGGACCAACCGGTGATCACGCCCGCCTGAGTGACTTTACCAAAGCCAATCGAGCCAATGTTGAAGCCGTAGGATTTGATAGTTTTGGTTGCGATGGCGAGAAGGAAGGCCACCGCGATCAACGCCAGGGCGGTGAGGCCAGTGGTCAGTGACCACCGCGTGATGCTTGCAGATTCAAGCCCACGTTTTGTGCGCAGCCGGGCCACTCTGGGGCTCAATTGGCCCTCTCCCTTTTTGGCTCGAAGCGACCAGTGGCTCTTTGTCTTTATGGCCATGACCACATCGCTCTTGCTCAGCAAGCAGAGGCCTTTCGTCGACGTCTCATTTTCGTTCAGAAAACTTTCCACGGCGTCTCCCACCGTGATCAAAGGGTTATCTTTCAAGCGAAATGCGACGAAGAGCATGATCACAATCTTGACAGCATTGCATGACAGAACAATTGCTATGATGGGAATGTTGCCATTGTAGCTGCATTTCTCAGTGACTTGCTCAGAAAGACAATATTCGACGTCGTAATCGTAGGGGCGCCATTGAGAAGCGATGGCTTCAACTTTTGAGACCCACGTTTCGCATGGCTGTATGTTGCCATGCGACCCATGCGGCATGCCAACCTTGGTATCCATATTGGGATCACTAGTGCAAATCCTGGGTATCATCAAGTCAGCCTCACGTGGACGGGAAGCTTGCACTGGACTGGAAGATGGAGGTGAAGTTCGAAGAAGTAGCTTCTCACCAGTCGAAAGCCTGCACACTTCCCGACGTATAGAAGTCAACCTTCAATACGCTCTCGTTCGCCTGGCTCGTACTGTTATTTGATAGCAAAATCAAGTTTCTTCGACTGGTTAGAAACGTGGTGGCATAGGAATGGATGCACTCCTTCTTCTCCAGGCGTTCCCACGTCTCCGGATGAGTGAGAAGCGAAGACTGGATATCCTGTTGGCTGGGCGGAACACTCGCACCTTTCCAGGGCACAAACGCTTTGCCGTCGATAAAGTCTTGTGTCACAAAGAATAAATTGTAGTCGTTTGCTTCAAGTGATTTGTAGAATGCCGAGTTGTACCTATTCCAGGTGATCAGGACTGGTTGGTATCAACGGATTAGGGTCCCTTCCCCCAAGGCATACTTACATGAGATGCAAGGGGATGGACGACAGTCCCAGGGCCAACCAAAGAATCAACTTGTGGCTCGAGATACTCCTCATATTCCTCACACTCGGCACTCCTATGTCGAGATATACTCCCCTCGCATGGCTGCGGTTCACGTCCTCCCTTGTGGGGGCGCAGAGGCATTGCATGCAGTAATTGGAGCCGCCGAGTAGCAGAGTGCTGATCGTATTGATGGCCAGATGGATCCAGATGTCCAGGGATTCGACCTTGCCACAGTGACCGCTGTAGACTTCCACAAGGCTGGCACCTTGACCGCGCGCTGTAAGCCAGGACACCACCACAAGATTGATGAGAAAAGATACCACTCCAAGAAGCGCGGCTGTAATGGCACCGGTGCGCCACCCACTAAGCCCCTTTGGCAGGGTGAGGAAACGGTGTCTCAGAGACTTTCCTGACAAGTATGACGGGTCTGTTCGAATAGGATCACTGTAATCGGCGATGAGGGGCGATTGATCTCTGGTCGCGGAGCTGTATGTCGTTGTGAAACTGGCTTTGGAAGCAGGGTATGTTGGTCCAACTCGACCTCTGTGCTCTTGAGCTCGAGATAATCTGTACCTGCCCGTTTGTAGGCCCTCCGCGGCTCGAAAAAGTCCATTTTGAACACTTGCGACGCTCGATAACTTGTCTGGGGGTTCCTTGTTCAGATGCTCGACTGGTAGGGCCAGACTCAGTGTCCCGACTTCAACGCACGTGGTATTACCACTCTGCCAACAATATAGACCCGAGGATCGCACATGGCATAGTCGCTGGTAGCGTCTTCACGCGCTCTGAAAATGCACGGTTCTCCCCAGATGCTCGTACAAAGACAGTCTCCGGATGGGTTCCGTCTTGCTTTTGACCTTTTGTAGCGATGCCGGTCTTCCGGGATCTGATAGGGGTGCGGGCCCGAGGGCCATTGACAGCTAGGGCATATTGTCGTCATCTTACTGGTACGGGGTATATAGTAGGCATTGTTGGTAAGAGTATTCCCGCATTCTGAGTGACAGATTTCCCTCCACTAGGCCTTGTGGCCAATCACTTGGCGCCATAAGGTTTCAGCCTCGCCTCGTATGGATTCAGCCACAATCCGTCCAATTTCGCTTATTGGCCTGATCTACGAGGTACAGTTAACAGGAAAACGGGGTCTGGAGTATCTCCCTTTCAGAACTAGGTACGATACTCAATACTCGCTCGATAGCATCTGACAAACCTGCTTGTAGTTGACAGCCGGTCATGTTCTAGATCCTCCCGTTAGTTCTCAATGAACTATGGGCGGACATTATTTTTTCTCTCCCTCAATCCCCGACAGCGTATGAGACTATTCTGGATGCAAGAGTCGCGCTTTCATCTCACTTGTTCTATCCTGACCGGTAGCCACGCCCCCTGAACGACTGTCTCTTCCGACCAGTGAGGCCCCGACCCGGCGCTATTGAAGCGTCATGTATGCATTCAAAACCTTCTTCGAATCTGGGCTCAAGTCATTGACCACTCTGCCTATTCTGCCCCCGTGTCGCTGATCTGCTGCCTTGAGATAATGTCCCACCCATCGTCTCAGGTCCGTGACCTCGGGGAAAGGATCAACTGGTGGTGGTCGGATGGTGTTTAGCTGCGTAAAACCAACGCCAAAGCTGCTGTCGTCAACGTCGACATCTGCGATCGCATCGTCTGCCTTGGGTGGGAGTGGGGGATCTTCAAGCAACTTGAGCAGCGCGTTACACGTCAATGGCCAACCTTTGGGATAGCGCTCGACGAAAGCCTGGGAATCGGCAAGTGATTTTGTGAGAGAGATGGCGGCCATTTTCCGATCGAGAGGGCGAGCCAATTCCTGCGTCTTCGGCAGAATGATGCTCAGGTACAGCTGGCGGAAAACATCGTGCTGGACGCGATCCGTGGCAGCAACAAAGAAATCAGTCCCGAGACCTTTCTCCTGATGCGATGACACGAAATGATAGAACCTCACAAATCGTAACTGGAACGCTTGTGACTGCTTGCTTTGGAGTCGAGTAAGCATGATATTCAGAATATGCACCCAATATTGCTCAAGGGCGGATGGTGGAAAGGTTGAAATGGAAACTTCGAGCAGATCGAAGCCATAGCTTTCGTAGATTTTGGTCGACACCAGTTTCTGATATATACCTAGTACACTCTCCACTTGGTTGCTGCTCACCAGCTCGTTGGCTGCGCGGGGAATGATGGCGACCAGCAAGCGAACCAAAGCAGGTATGTTGCCTCGCTGATCCCAAAGAGTCGGACCGAGAATGGGTGCGATCAGTGGGGTGTACTGTGGCGGCAACGGTTCGCTAGGTTCGGCTTCCAAAAGGGCACCCATCAGCTGAAAAGTATAAGGTATGAACTCTTCGACATTGTTGGCAAGGATGGCGGCGAATGGATTGAAGAGATGAGATGCCAAAGCACCCGCCTGTGCCGCAGGGGTGAACCGGATCAGTGCTCCCAAGCTCTCAAAGTGGTAGTAGTAAAACTTGGGGTTGCTTGGGTTGGTGGATATGATTGTCGTAATAGTGGTCAGATGTCGCAGGACACTATCGGCTACTGCAGAAATGCCATCTCGGAGGACAACAAGGACCCTCATAATGCACCGCATGACGAACTCATTCTCTTGGACTTTCTGTGGTGCTTGATCTTTTTCGACCAAGCCGAATAGATGCTCCAGAAGATCACTTGCTAATGGTTTGATATGAGCCGGATCAATAACTGGACGCCCTGTCTCATCGGTCATGGCCAGGACTCTCTCAACTGCGACAGCCGCGTAGGTGTACACGCAATAGTTTGAGTTGCCAAGGTGGTTAACAAGCAAGGGCATGACTTGCTGCCACTGGTCTTTCGTAATGATACTCCGAAAGACGTAGAGATATTTGATGGCATCGACCTTGATCAGTGGTTGGGCATTGTCATCCTGCAGATCGCTCGCCAGATGTTTTGAGAAGAAGTCTCCGATATCCACTAGACTGTTGGTTTTGGTCACTCCGTGCGTCGTAGTTGTTGCTCCTTTCGCCGCGGTAGCATAGAATACGCTCACTGCCGTGTCCTTGACTCTCCAATTTTGTTGAGGATTTGCCGCGAAGTCTTGAAGGCATTTTTGAACATAGGTCATTGCAATTCCGGTCACGGACTGCTCAAACTGATCACTAAGCTGACGAAGAAAATCGCCCGCTGCCCTTCGGCGAGTCTCGCTATCTGATCCCTCAAGATCTCTTCGGATGAATTCGATAGGCTCGTCCTCGAACATCTCGACATCGGAGTCTCGCAATGCCACATTCGGCAGAATGACCTTCTCAATGATCTGGTGCTGAACATTCGGGTCCTTGAAAGTCTGCGCCTGTTCATTGATGCCTCCGATTGAGGTCAAAAATTGGAGAGCTTTGCTGACCAGAATATCGTTTTTAGGCTCGGCGCCGGTCGTGGTCAACAGATTCCATGAGCTTTCAACGAAGCTTCTAACATACTTTGAAAAGTCATCGTAGTACTTGCCGATGTATAACGTCAATGCTTCGAAGATGTTGGACTTGATATTCTCCAATGGACCAGCTTCCGCTTCGTCATCTGTGTGTAGGAGAGGATTGTCATATCTCAGGTATTTCAGCAGCAAGCCGGAAATACCCTCAAGATTGTCTTCGAACACGGGAGACAAGTCCTGGCATGACAGATCGTAGAACAGCTGTAGAACAAGGTCGAGTTCAGCAAAAGCTTGTTGCAGAGCAGCCTTATCATTGCTATGAGCCTCAATGTAGGCATCCAGGCTCTGCCACAAAGAGAGAAAGGGTTGGGCAAACTTGGAAAGGACATGATTGATCTCGGTAAAGAGCTCATCGGATCGAAACAAGGGCCTCCATCTCGCAAAGATCGAGTGGGCGACCTGGAGAACCCCAGCATTGACCACCGGATCGCCTGGTTTCAGACGAGAGATCAGGTCATCCACCAAGGTGTCCCACCGCTCCCAGAAATCACTGTCTGCTATCACACTGATGGCCTCACCCAGCTGTGTCTGAATGCCCCGAGGCACAGATATCATCAGCCCCACGATTTCTGTCTTGATAGCATTCACATCTTGTGGGGGAAGTTTGTAGTTTCCTTCCACATCGGTCCAACTGCGTCGGATAAAATTCTTGAAGAAGAGGGCACTTGCGAGTCTGGTGTTGTACTGGAACTCGTTCGAGGCGGTGATTTGGAGGAGGGAGATGGCAAACCCAGGTTTCTTCTCTTCGGCGCGAATCTTCAGCTCCGCTAGGCTTCGGTGTTAGACCGACTTCAACCATTAGAGCAAAGAGTATGAACATTACCTTCTTTGTTCTGCCTAGGATCAAGACTAGCATCCAGGAGTTGAGCCAAAGCTGCAAGTGAAGCCATGGCGGATGATGTTGCTCCAAATTAGGGGAATGTGGTTCGTTGCTGCAATGAAATCTTTGGGATCTCTTAGTGCATGTTGGCGGAGAGCATTCACTGTCCGACGAGAGAGGAGTGACAAAATGGGACTATAACCTGCCCAGTTGTCGCACGTATGTGGCAATCTGATCCAAGGCTATACCGGACAAGTATAGGATGAGGACACAGAGTAAAGTAAAAGTAGTCGCAGGGAGTGGGGGAAGAAGGCCAGCGACGGTGAGGATTTGTTTACAAAGTACGAGGTAGACCTTGGATTGCTTCTTGCGGGCTGGCAGAATACAGAATTGCCTGCTCACCGCCTTTGGCTGCGGGTCTTTTGGTGAGGGATGAATACTCGACCGTAAAAATGTCACATGTTGAGTACGGGGAATCTTGAGGACCACCAGCTGCACAAAGGTCGGTTAGGCTCGGGCAAAAAATCTGATAGGCATCGAGCACCCCCAAGCAACAGCACACCAGCGAGGGAATAAGGCTTGCTAGGCGCTACTAGGCACTACTAGGCCTTCTCCAGGTCATGATCGGCCTGGCTCCGGGGACCATCCAGAGTGATTTTTTCCTCGGGTTTAACGCCTTCCAACGCCTCCTCACGCCTCATGGCTCGCTCACTCACACCTCCATCCTTGATTCTCACAACGCCTCTTCCCCCCTTATTCAACGGCTCTATGCGCCACGCATAAAAAAAATATCCAAGATTCCAAAGCAAGCAAAAGTCCTTGCAGCGTCTCATCCTGCCAGCTACACAGTCATCGCCCAATCTCTCTTTTCATTCCAGAAAATTTTCACCCTACCACCCTCACCCTCACCCTACCTGCTTTTCACCGGATCACCCATGCTCCACCATCACTGTCATTAAAAAGCCGCGCCTCAAAAGTCCCCTCCGGCGGGCCTCCTCCCCAACCCAAATGCTGCTGATAACGTGGTCGCTGTTATCAGCAAACGTGGCCACCTGATCTCAAGTTTGTCGAGTCTCTTCGAATTATAACCCGGAATCCTTCCACCTCCGGGTTCATTTCGAAGATACCTCCAAAAAACCAAACGTGTCTAATGAGAGGCTCGTTTGCGCCAGTGTCTGTATCGCATCCTTGTCGCCACAGGTACTTTTCCAAGGTGTGTATGCATTTCTTTCTCTTGCGTCGCAGCTATTCTGCCCTTGTGCCATGTTATCCGTCTCAAGGCTGGGTTTCCGGCCTGTTATTTCTCCCTAGGCTATATCTCTTAGTGGTGCTTCTTTGGTGTCTGGCTTCAGATCAATTGGTGTACATGCGATTTAACCTTTCTGCTTTCGTTTTGGCTATGGGTTGCTCAACTAGCGGCTCCATTCCAAAATTTGACCATCATGACTCCTTGACACTTGCTGAGCTGGCTAACTATGGTCTGTAGGGGAGGATTCGTGTCGTATGTCGAAGGAAAATGACGCTCCCCAGGAAGGCTCTGCCCCTCCCAATGCAAGAGAGTCTAGGAGGTTGTCACTCTGGCACATGACGATATCTTCTCACACATCTCCTAGCCCCGACAGTGCTGTTCAAGGAGGACGAGGTTCCGAGAAAGCGCCACCTGATGCAACGCCCCTGAACTTGAGAGATGTCCTTAAGGATGGATCGTCAATTGGGGATGTGCCAGAAGAGGCACGTTCTTGGCTTGTTGGCTTTGGAGATCTCAAACCAGGCACAGAAGTCTCGCGCAGATTTCTGGACCTGCGGGAGGACCACCCTGGCGATCAAGGTGGTGCAACGTTACTATCCTTGTTGATCCAATGGGCACCTCTGTGGTCGCACAAGGCAGAGAAGGCTCGAAGGGAGAACAAGAACTCGAAATCCGGATCGTCTAAAGAGCAGAAAAACCTTGATTGGTTGCTTCAATACATCTGCGACTACCTGAAGTTGGGTCACTCGGATTTTGATCCTCTGGAGCTATCCCGCGCTGTGGATGCCATCACTGCTCTCTGCCTCAATAGCAGCCGCCAAAGCGACATCAATGGAGGCATCAGTATCCTTTACACCATAATGTCCCGTTTCGAGTATCCGAAAAGTGGCCTTCATCAGACTCTTGTGGTTTTGTGTGCTTCTGCTGCAAACCTGCCAGAGGCCCCTGACCACCTGTTTGACTGCGCCCGGATATTGGCTGCTGGTGATCTGCAACAAGACTTCATCAGCACACTCTACGCCTTTGTGAGGACTCCCACTCTGAGCAACAACGGCAAAAATCTCGCATATGCCCGCGGAGCTACGCGACTTTTGCGAAACCTTATCGACGAGCAAGACAGCGGAGGTATCTTCATCCTCTCCTTGGGAGGCTTTTTGGAGGAATTATACTTTGCTGCGGAACAAGGCATCTTCCGATTTTGCCATGATATCCTCAGTTCCTTGCATGGAATTCTCTCAAGCAATCGCCCAAAGTCCGAAATTACTGGCATTGACTTTACCAAGGCCGTGGACATTATCACGCTCTGCCTGAAAATGACGCCGTCAGGTCAACCGCAAGCAAATGTCCTTCGGGTCACTTCGCCACGCATCAACCCTCAAGAGGAGGACAGGGATCGTCAATACGAACGCCACTTTCGAGACCGAGAAGCCATGGCCAAAACGCTGTCCCATGATTTCATGAGGTTGTGGGATTTGCTATCGCCCTCGGATCGAGTGACTATCCATGAGCTCTTCCTAATGTTTCCACAATATGCTAGTCAAGCTCAGTTGACCATGACTCTGGATTACGCCAGGGACAAATATTTGTCATCTGAGGACTGTACCGTCAGAGCCCAATGCTCGGACCGGATCTACACTGATATCGTTCTGAATCACTCCCTCCCCCCAGTCTGTCGTTTGAAGGGTATCGAAGTCCTTGTCCAGGCTAACAACTCGGCTGTCAACGCATCTTCCGAACCTAGCACAGAGTCTCACGATGCATACACATGGATTCTGGACAGGTTGCTCAGGCAAATTGATGTTGAGCGCGACACCCAAGTCTTCGAGACGCTACTCAAATCACTGGACTACATGGCTTCAAACTATAAGGAGGCTGCAAAGGATCAGGCTGCAACCATCCGCACGATAGAGAAACTACGCACGTTGATTATGGAGGGTCCTGCAGGGGTTGCTTTCAACGATGATCTAGCAATTTTGGCGACAAAGGTTCTTGTGACCATTTTCTGTTACAGTATTCACACCGATGCTAGAGCAGCTGCCAAAGCCTTTGAGGTCCTGCTTGAAGCAGCCAGTTCGCGCTGCAAATCCCGACCAGCTCGTCTCGTCTCGAAACGCCTCATTTTTAGAGTGCGAGCTGATGATGCGGGTTTCATTTACATCAGCCCTGCAAGCGAAAGCCAACACATTGCCAGTGCGCTTGTGCGCACGAGGGAATCGGCCGAAGTATTTAACTCCGACTTTCCTGCTTCACAAAGACATTCGGCCAGCAGCAGCAGCCTATCGACCAAAGCTGACATTGGTGACCCGTTGTGGATGTACCCAGATACCGAAAATGTCTCTTATCCCTTTGCAGGACGAGTATCCGGCGGGCTTAATGTCGACAAAGACGCCTGTCCTCAGGCGCAAGCCGAACTCGATATGGATACATGGCTAATGAGCATCATTCGATGCCTGCAAGCTGACCAAGATTGGGAGACTTACGGCTACACCGTTGTCCACGTTGCGGCTCAATTGAGCAACATCGCCCTCTTCCTCAACTCGATCCAAACCGTCATCAAACTACGGCAAGTCTTGTGTGAACAGATTGTCAACAACACTTTCCGAGAGCCACCAGCCTCGACTGGGCTTAAGAGGTCGGACGTCGCCTTGTGTCTGTTCAACATCTTAGTTCAGCTGATCCCTTACGCTACAATGAAATCCGAGGCCATCCAGAAAGGTTTTGGAGACGACCTGGTTCGAGCCTTTCTTTCCGGCATTGGCGGAGCTTGGGAAGCCACATCACGAGGCTGTATTCATGCTCTGTCCCTCTGCAGCCTTGAAATCCCTTCGTCGGTCGCGACGTTGTATCCTACCATGATTGATAAGATGTCAAAGAACATGACACAGACTCATCTTACCACACACATCCTGGAATTTCTCATCCAGGTTGCGCTCTTGCCAGCAATGCACTCCAACCTCAACCCAGACGAGATCCAAATGATCTTTGGGATCTGCATCCAGTTCCTGGAGAAGACGAGGGAGCAACAGCATTCGTCAGTAACCTCACCTCCCGGCAGAATGAACCCAGCGTCAAGGCACAGTGGAATGAATTTTCGTCGGCCACCATATCGAGCGATCATGTTGAGTGACATTGGTTTACCTCAATATGCTGCCGCATTGGCTTATCATAACATGATCTTTTGGTTCTTGTCACTTCGGCTCGATATCAGGGCGAAGTACGTACCATGGATCATCCCGAGACTCGTGTGGAAGAATGCACGTGGGGAAGAGACTATCGACGAGCAGAGCCAGGTTCTGATCGACATGATGCAGAGGACAGCATTCTCCGACCTTGGAGAAACTTCACCAGACCACAACTTTGCAGCTCCGGAGGATGGACCAGTGTCATCCGCCTCGTGGATGGTTGGTCTCAGTATCGTGACGGCGCAGACGGCAGGTCATACTGGGAAGACGCAGATAATCAAGCGCCAGGCTTCAGGCACCACATATGCAAGGTATCAACCACTAACCGCTCCATTTCCTTCGCACCATCGACCGGGCCACACTGAAATCCGACACCAAGAAGCCACAACTGAAATTCTCCCATCGCACATCATCCTTCAGATGGTAGCCAGTGCGGCTACAACTACTGCAGCGGATCAACCACTGCTCCTACCTCAGGATGACTTTGTTCAACGGGCACTTGAGAGCTTCGATCGCATTCCAACCGTTACTAGCCACAAGATTGGCGTGCTTTACATCGGGCCTGGGCAGACTGCTGAGTCTGAATACCTTGCAAACACGAGTGGGAGTCCCGACTTTGACCGTCTGCTCGATGGTTTGGGGTACGTGGTATCACTTGAGCCGCCACTGAACTTCAATCCCCAAGGCCTAGAATTCCCGCGAGACGGCACGCATAGCATAGCATGGCGAGACCGAGTGGAAGAGATTATTTACCACATCCCGGTCATGATGCCAACAGACCTCGAAGACGATCCCCAATGTATTACCAAGAAGTCGCACGTCGGCAATTGTCACGTCAACATTGTGTTCAACCGATCAGGAGTCGAATGGGACTTCAACAACTTCAAGTCGCAACTGAATTATGTGAACATTGTCATCCGACCTGCCTGCCGTGGCCGAGAAACCCCAGATGCGGATTTCATGCCGGGCTTTTACTGGGTTTGCGTGGTTACGAGAGACGATTTACCAAACATATCACCTGCAGCCGATCCCAAGATCATCTCTGCTGCGCAGCTTGGGCCTTTTGTGCGAACCTTGGCGTTGAATGCCAACATGTTTTGCCAGACGTGGAATACCAAAGACGATGACCTGGAGTTTCCCAGCGCTTGGAGGGCTAGGTTTCAACAGATCAAAAGACTCAAAGAGCGCGTGATGAGTAAATCAGGTGATAAGCACTCAGCGTCAGCTGCCTCAGCCGCCGCGAGCAGCACCAGCATTGCGTCGGCCTCATCAAATGGAAGGAGGACCCCAGTACCACGGGAGAGGGACGGCGCTCTAGCTTCCCAGCTAGACTTTAGTTCTTGGACCATCTAATGAATTGTGCGAGTCATGACAGGAAAATGGCAAAGGGCGGAATCGCAAGCATGGTGTTTGATGGGAACAAAAGGATGGGACAGTCAATGTGTGTTGGGCACAAGGCCGGGAATGGTGAAGATGTACCCTGCGAGTGCTCCCTCACCTGTATGACTTTCATTTTATGGATTGTAATTTGTATAGCAAAAAGTTCTTTTGATTTCGCAAGACTTGGAGAGAACAAGCTGCATGTGGTTGAGCTCTCGCTTCGTACGAGTACTTTGTAGGGATAGGCGCAGCCACTCAGCGTCCCTCTAATTGTGTGCGTGGAAGTGCTGACTAGGCGTGCTAGGGAAGCTCTAGCAATGACGACATCTATCTGGGCTTCCCTCTTATCTAAGTGGCACCTAAGAAATAGGCTGCGGGGTTACCGACTGGCCCGGTTGGCGTGCTCAAGTCCCCCCTCCACCCCTCTCCCTCGCCCCCTCGCCGCCTCTATGCGCCAGCACCGACGTCAGCTGTTGCTCCAGGCATCCAGAATTCAAACCACACCAACTGCACCGCCACCTGTTGACCATTCCCAAATACCAACACACTTTATCTTGCCATCGGCCGTCGTGGCATCCCTCTCCAACCTTGCATTGGAATATGCAACCACACGCTGACCAGAATCAATTGTACCAGAGACAAGCATCATGACTCCGGGGTCATCCTCCCGACCAGAAGTGCCTTCGCCTTCAGCATCATTCTACGACCTCTCGGACGACGAAGAAGGTGGCTACAACACAATTGCCCATGCCTCGGCCACAAAGGGCGTGAAATTGCTCTTCTCCAAAAGCAAGGTCTATGTGCATCCGACACCTTCAGCCAAAGACAACATCCCGGGCTTCATCGCCCTGGTCCAGCAAAGGTCGCCTGCGCTGTCCGACGACAATCAACGACCCACCTCCTCCGACTCCTCGTCCAAGAAGAAAACAAATGCCTCGTCATATCTTTTGGCCTGGGTCCCAGAGGCCTCTTTGGCACAAGATGATCTAAGCACCTATGTCAAGGTGGACATGAAGGATGGCGAATCTCCTCCGAGACAAAGTTACTTGGTCCCTCCGCTGCCTCTCGCGACCACCTTCGACGAGTCTCCTGTCGGACCATATGCATTTTCCCTACCTCTCTCCAGCATATACTCCATTCACGTTCGTCCACCCAGTCTGGGCTGGTGGTATGGAAGCATAGTTATCAACACCCGCGCCGGCTCGAGCTTACCGGCTTTGTTTTTCCATGACTCGGAATGTGAAAGCACAATATTGCAGAAGAAAAAAAGAGCACGGGAGTCATTTGACCCGTTTGGAGAAACCGGTGACTTGTTCTGGGGCGGTGACGAGGTGCTCCGGTGGCTGAAGAGATACGTCCCCGTGGAAAGGAGCACGGCGGAGCCATCGATATACCTCATCGACCCATCTGAAGAAGATCGTGTTGGCTTTGGCCAAAGCCGCAAATCGCTCGAAAAAACAAGACGAAAGAGTGAAGCATCAACATCCAAGAAGCCTGAGCAGAAGAAACCATCAGGCCCAGGGATGGATCCTTTCACAAAGGCACTCAAAGAAACTCGATGGAAGATCCTGGAACAACTGTCCAAAGTCACTACGTTTACTCGACGAACCGCCGAGGATCTTGCTAACAACAAGAACCTCCCTCCTCAAGTGCGGCGGCTCATTCAGAACCCCGAGATTCAGACCCTACAGGATGAGTTTGACAGCGCAAAGTTATACCTGGCACGATGGGCTATGAGCATTGCAGAACAGAGCGAGCGAGAGAAGAGGCAGAGAATATGGACTGCCCGAGATGTGCTGGACTCCGAAGAAACCAGCGTGGGAGATTTCGAAATTTTGGACATGGAGGCTGCTCGAATGACCTTGGCTGACAGCAAGAGACGCCCGGTCGACATGAAAGAGTGGACCTCCTTTTTCGATTCGAAAGGCAAGTTGCAAGTCATGATGGACGAGGTCAAGGAACGCATCTTCCACGGCGGCCTCGATGCTGAGGATGGTGTACGCAAAGAGGCATGGCCTTTTCTACTGGGCCTGTACGAGTGGGACAGTACAGAGGAGGAGCGGCATACTCTCATGAACAGGAAACGAGACGAATACATTCAACTGAAAGGTGCTTGGTGGGATAGAATGATCGACGGCGACGCAACTCCCGAACAGGAGGAATGGTGGAAGGAGCAGAAAGTCCGAATTGGTAAGTCTGAATACTGCCCAAGTCCTTGTTTCTTCCTACTTACGATCCCAACTGACCTGGCCGCGCGACATGTAGAAAAGGATGTGCACCGTACCGATCGTCACATCCCCCTCTTCGCAGGTGAAGATATCCCTCACCCAGACCCAACCTCGCCCTTCTTCAATCCCAATGGACCTGGCACAAATGTCCACATGGAGCAACTAAAAGATATGCTTCTGACCTATCTGGAATACGACACGCCTCCCTCCACCACGACCTCCAGCTCTCAACAGCCCTCTTCCTCTTCGCAGCCACGGCGCTACCAGACCCAAAATCCACACCCCCAGAACCTGGGTTATGTCCAAGGCATGTCCGATCTCCTCTCACCTCTTTACGCCGTCTTTCAAGACGATGCCGTGGCATTCTGGGCCTTTGTGCAATTCATGCGCCGGATGTCACGCAACTTTGTCCGCTCACAGGTGGGAATGCGCGCCCAACTCAACACCCTCGACCAACTAGTCCAACTTCTCGATCCGAAATTATACCTCCATCTTCAATCGGCCGACTCCACAAACTTTTTCTTCTTCTTTAGAATGCTGCTTGTTTGGTTCAAGAGAGAGTTTGAGTGGTCCGACACGCTAAGGCTTTGGGAGTCGCTGTGGACCGACTATTATTCGTCTCAATTCCACCTTTTCATTGCGATGGCGATCCTTGAAAAGCACCGGGATGTAATCATGGACCATCTGAAGCACTTTGACGAAGTGCTGAAATACATCAATGAGTTGAGCGGGACGATTGAGCTTCAAGATATCCTATGGAGAGCCGAGGGGCTATTCAAGAGATTCGAGAAGACGGTCGAGACCATTGATCGGAAAGACACCTTTCCGCTCCCAAATGCCGGTCAACGCGAAGCGGACCTGCGACAGAGGAAACCAGGCCAAGCTACAGGTGCTGGGGAGCAGCAGAGGGATTCAGCCGCCACAGCGTCAGGTAGTGGTACCGGCACCGCACCGAGCCCATCTACGCGGCCGCCAACACAGGGCCGAAACCCACCTTCCAGTCCAGCCAGACGCGGACCTGCAAAAGGAAAAGAAGTTGAAGAAGCCAAAGAGAGAGTCATCACACCGGAGCTGCGCCTCCTGCTCAGCCGGAAGATCGTCACGTTAGAAGGCGAGGACGCCACCAGGGACACGGAAAGGGCAACGAGGCCGAGTGGGCTGAAAGATTGAAGCCCTGCGCGCTTCTGAGATGTACTCGTATAACGTTTTGTTCGGAGTTTAGGGATCAATTGCCTCGCTTTGCTTCGCTAGGGACTTTTCTGAATCCCTCGTATTCTCTCTGCGAGTTAAAAACGAGGGAAGTGAAAAATGGGTGTAACGCACGGTTGCTCACGATGGGTTGGATGGGCATTTTGCGGAAATATATATATTTCTATTTTCTTTTCATGAGTCAATGTACCTGCGAATGGAAGCGGCGAGCATTTTTGCTATGCTATGCCATGCTATCGATCAACAAATGACATCCTCTCAATCCCGCATGCTGCATCCCGCATCTCGCATATAGCATTCTGTGCAGACACGGTGCTGTCTCTCTCCTTGGTCTACCGTTGGGCTGTGCTGTGGTGTCACCAGCGCTAGCTTCGTGGATAAGCCCGGTCAGCTCGTACGAAGCAGAGTCCTCAATCTGGAAGTAAGGGGTATGATAGCCTGCAAGTCGACGCTCGACGTGGAGACGAAATGGGCTGCACTGGTGGGCACTCGGCACTAGGCAGAGTGATCCATGTTTTATAAAGAAACCGTGCCTTAACTCCCCCATTTATTGTCTTTGTAAGATGGCCAGGTCCGCACGAGGGCCCTGAAGATTCCCCTAGCCAACCGGTCCCGCGTCCCGGCGTTCCCCGTGTCGTTTGCCTACAGGTTGAAACGTTGCTTGATCAATTCAATCTTGTGCTCCAGGAGGGCTCTGTCAAAGTCGACGTCCGTGGGCAGATAGACGTTGCCGAGATAGTTGTCGTACTTGTCAAAGGGGCATGGGTCCTCGGTCGCGCTCGATCCTGTGGCTGAGCTGGGCCCAATGTACGGGCAGAGGTGGTCTGCGAGCAGGGTCGTGACCTTGATCATTCCGGATCGGTTGAGCACAGACGATGATGGTGGTGATGATAACTGCTCGGACGAGTTCGAACTGGCCAGGTCACTGTCGAAGTCCGTCGCCACGTCGAGCCACCCGCTCGTGTCGATCCAGAATGTCGATTTGTCCCCTTGGCTTTGTAGCGTTGAAACGACCTGCGCGACGGCATAAGAGATGACCCGGTCAAGCTTGAGTTTCTTGGTGATCGGGTACCGCAGTGCAGAGAATGGCGTGAGGAGGAAGATGGAGAGTGTAGATGGTGCCGAGTTGTAGATGTAGCTGCCGTCGTTGTCGTCGTCCTCCAAGTCGCTGGTTGACCCTGTTGCCGCAGGATTGAATGGATACGCGTTGGCGCGGATCGCTTGGATCAAATTGATGTAGACCTCGATGAACTCGTTGGTGAACTTGGCCAGAGCATGCTTGCTGACGGGTTTCTCGGTGGCAACTGAAGAGAAGAATGCGCCGAAATCCACAGAGCCGAGCTGGAGGAGGAGCACTGAAGGACGATACAGCTTGAAACTCCAAGGACGCGAAAATGCCTTTGTTCCCAGAGGGCCAGCACGGAAGAATTGATCTCTGAGGGTCAATCCCGACTCTCCTGTTGGCAGCAAGCCGATTCTCCCCGTGTCTAAGACGACTGCATCGAACCCTTTGTACCAGTTGTCTACTCCTTTGTCCACATCACTCCCACTTATCGGCGGCAGGTGATTCATGAGTGAGAGAGAACCATCTGACGTGACTATCTCGACCACCTTTCTCGATCGTCGGCGCATATATTCTCCATTCAATGAGGTTTTGTCGAGGTGGTCTTCACGAAGGGGGAGAAGTCTCGGTAGCGAAGAGATCTCCGTCAAGGTTGACGACACTGTGCTGGCCTCTGCGGGCGCGGCTTTGTCGAGCCAAATTCCTTCAAACTCGAGTGCTCCATTGGTGCCATGTGGACCTCCCATGTGTGTGAGCTTGACTCTGTACGTCTTTTGCTGATCAAGATGCTTTGTAACCGAGACCACCATCCCCGCCGCTTCGACCCAATAGGTATTGTGGCCTTCGACCGACACCACGAGGTTTACGGGGTCTGAGGCTCTGGCACCGATGGATCGAAATTCGGAGTGGTGGATGTCCCTTGCTTCCAAACGCTCCGGCTGTTGTTTGGAGGCGGAGTTGAGATTGTTGAGAGAGAGGGAAAGGCCGGTAGTGTTTGCAATCACCATCTCGACATACGAGCCTGCTCGCATAGTTAGTGAGGAGTTTGAACGTTCTGTCCGTTGGCTCCCCGACTAACCTGGAAATGCCGCATCCCGACGGAGTTGGTTTGCAGTGGGCATCCACCGTCCAACATACTATCAAGCGCGTTCAGTCTTCAGGGGTCAGGAGAAGGAGTGACAGTGTGGCCCTACGTGCATGTGAGGAGAACTGGCGGGGATGAAGACATGTTCCTTCTCCATCAGTTTCCGCAGCAGCTGCTTGAGAGAGACCCAGGTATCAATGCTGGAAACTGTGAATGAGGGCGAGACAGGTATGGCGAATACATGGACGAGACAGAGGATCAACAGAGGAGAGAATACGAACAGGCACAATAGACCAACCTTGATGAGGTGCGAGCCAAACATCTTGCTCTTTGCAATGGAATGTGTCCCCATGGTGTCCGGTTGATGTGTCAATTGGAGGGAGAGATTGCCTGTAGGGAGAGAAGGTGAAGTTCTCTGCAGCATTCATTCACCGAGTGCCTTGACCCGTGATCGTGGGTCCAGTACCAAGTGGCTGGTCTGGCAGATCCGCAGAATTAATCACATATGTTTCAAAACCGCAGTTTCCTGTCATAATTCTTATGTCTATCCCGGGTTCTGACCTCTGATGGCTAACACCGATTGTTAGCCAAACGAGCTAGTCAGGGCGTGAGGGTGTGGCCACCAGGCATGAGACAGCTTCTCTTGGGAGTTACGAGAATCCTAGAAGGTAACTGCCCTGACCCTGTAAGCTACCCATCGAGGTAGCCCAGTTAACACTGCTTAACTGGGGGTTCCGCGTCCAAAAACGGCTTCCCTGAGCGTGGGTTGTTCGAGGCCGGAGAGAACCTGACGAAACGACGGTAAAAAACCCTCCTATACAACTGGAAGGTTTCCCTCGACCTGAACCTCAACTCCCACCGGGGAGTTGGGCTTCGGGTTAGAGTTTTTGCATTTTGGGGAGGCGATGTCCTTTTTGTTTTTTGTAAACAAAAAGTGATCTGTGTGCTTTCGAACACAAGGCTGAGGGTGTATGTGCGAGTGCGCGAGGCTGAGAAACCCGCCAAGACAGGCTGAGTGCCACGGGACGGAAAGAGGAATAGATTGAGTAGTGACTGAACTTGTTGTATCGCTCATCCTCTTGGCCTTTCACTGGTCTCTGGTTGATGCAATGGCGCTCGACCCTCAGGTTCGTCACCCAGACCCTCCTCATCTGATCCATCGTCTCTGTCTTCGGTGCATTCTTCCTCCTGATCACCCAGCTTCTCCTCTGCCAGCCGTCGGTACTTCCTGCGCTTCTTCTTGTCGGCGCTCCTCTTCTTGCGCTGCTTGTGCTCCACCACTTTGGCTGCCCTGCTGTCCTCACCCTTTTGCAACAACTCGACCTTCTCTGCGAGAATTCTCTTGGCAATGTTGTGGTTTTGACTTCTGCTGCGGGTGGCTTGACATTTTACCACAATGCCAGTTGGAATGTGTGTCAATTGAGCGGCCGAATTGGTCTTGTTGATCTTCTGGCCCCCAGGTCCAGTGCCTTTGACATAGGTGTGTTTGATGTCGGCGTCAGGTAAGGTCGGGCGCGGTGGAAGGTGGTTGCTCGACTTGTGAGCTCGGCTGCTGAAGGTGCTGAAGGAGGTGGAAAGTGTCTTGATGAATGGCGTGGTCTCGTGTCCCGATGCTGTACGGGGATACAGCCGCCTCAGCTGGCGGCACACAAGCATCGCTTACATGATCGACCGCAAAGAATCAGGGCTGTCTTGCTGTATGCGAAGTATCAGCAAAGACTATGGTGACGAGGGCAGCTTGAGAAGCTACGAGGTACTCTGCAGCATTATTGAGCCTCAACCTTGACCGTAGCATACTTGGATAGGCAGCTTAGCCGGTTGGAAGGGAGTTGAGGGGATGTTTCCGAACCATGAGGAGTACGAGGTACCTCGTACAAGGTCAACCAGTCGTCACGTAATAGTCAGCATCGATGGGACCAGCCAAAAGCCTCCAGCGCGCATCTTCGTATCACTCCATTCTCCGCCGTCTTGAACCCATCCACCAACCTATCATCTCATGTCTGCTTCCCGTGTTCAGCCTCATGTACCGTGTGTGTCTTGTGCGTTATCGAGATGCAATGCATGGAACTCCGAAGCTGAGCTGGGCAATTGCCAGCCCACCAGCCCGCCTTAAGGAGAACTCTCTCGCTTGACGATCGTCCGTGATATCATAAAACTACTTTGTCCGTGCTGTGGTCGATACCCGATACCAGTGAGTGAGTGCTAAAGTTTTCTGTCCTACTCTCGTTTCTATCCCTTTTTTTCCCCTCACAGTCCCTCTGGTTCCCTCATGTGCGGGTCTCTAGCTCCATGACCTCCCCATCAGGCCGCCTGCAGGGCCGTGTGGCCATCGTTACCGGCTCCAGCTCTGGACTTGGACAGGCCATCTGCCTCGCCCTCGCCGCCGAGGGCGCTTCGGTCTTCTGCATTGACCTGTACCCGACGCCGCGGAACGCCATCAACCCCTCGACCCAACGCGCCGATGACTTCCACAATCGCGTCACGGGTCAGCCAGGGACGCATGAGCGCATCCGCCACATGGGCGGCGAGGCCACGTACCACAAGGCCGACGTGACGCGGGGGCGGGACGTGGAACTGGCTATCCGGGCGTGCGTGCAGCGGTACAAGAGGGTGGACATCATGGTGAACAACGCGGGCGTGAGCGTCGAGAGCACCCACGTCCGCGCCCTGCGTTGCCACGAGACCAGCGAGGAGGACTACGACAGGACCATGGCCATCAACGCCAAGGGCTTGTTCCTCGGCTGCAAGTACGCCCTCAAGCAGATGCTGGACGGCCAGCCCCAGATCTACCCGGCCAGGGGGTGGATCGTCAACACCGCCTCCGTCCAGGGCCTGGTCCCCTACTACGGCACGCCCTCGTACTGCGCCTCCAAGGGCGCCGCCGTCATGCTCACCAAGCAGATCGCCCTCGACTATGCCGCCGACCTGATCCACTGCAACGCCCTCTGCCCGGGCTTTTTGGACACCACCATGACCCAGAACCTCCAGGCCCAGCCGCACGAACTGCGCGACATTGAGGGGAAACACCCCTTTGGCCAGAAACTGGGCAAGGTCGAGGATGTGGCCAGGGCGGCTGTGTTTCTAGCGAGCGATGATGCCGGTTGGATCACGGGAGTGCCCTTGCCTGTTGATGGTGGTTATTTACTGAGATGAGATAGAGGGAGAGGGAGATAGAAAGAGTTTGGGAGGGGAAAATATGGTGGAAACATCCACCCTCCTTTAATGTCGGGAAACAGAACGCGGGTCATTCTCTGGATACATACAATTTGCATGTAGGTAGTTTTGGCCCCGAGTACCCAGTTAGTCAAGAAGAATTTGTTCAGGCTTGACGAGCAAGAACAGCCTGGAAGCCAACCATGGTGTCGTAACCAAACTACGCTTCCTGAGCCGCCTCAATCTTCAACCACATGTCCAACCACGCCCTGCCCTCCTCGCCCACCTCACCGGGCTTCTGATAAGACCTCTCCAGGGTCGCCAACACCCTCTCCCTCAAAATCTTGACCGCCATCAACTCCCTCCAGCGACGGACGGAGAGCCTGATCTTCCCACTGTCCAATACCAAGACGCCGGCGAAGAATTTGAACTCGGCTTCCGCGCCTATGAGAATGGCAAGCGCCGACTCGGGGATCGCGGACGTTTCAAAGACGTTGAGCGAGCCGCTGCGCGGGTTCTGCATGGCTTCGTAGAAGGAGAGCCAGCGAGGTGGTTTGGACGAGGGGGATGACGACGACGGGTGATTGACGGATCGCGAGGTCAGCGAGACCATCTGGTTCGTGTAGACGTTCCGCCAGCCTTTGCCCTCGCGCATGAGGACTCGGGGGTACAGCGCCATGGCGACGATGGCGTTGAGGGCACGGTCGGGTATCACTGGCAGGTTGTAGCGTGGAGGGATGATGACAGAGTGCGACGCAAGACCGCCGCCGCCTCCGCCACGTCCAGAAGAAGAAGAATACGTCCGGGCGCGGTTCAGAGCTGCTCGTTCCTCCGGCTCTAGCTTCACCAGCCCCGCGTCAACGAGGTACACGAGCAACTGGATCTTTTGCGCCTCGACTTGCACCATCGTCTGGTCGCTGATGTGGTTCTTGCGGCAGAACTCCTGCGCCGATCGCGCCGCTTTCGCCTTCTTCCAGCCTTCGTACGCGTTCAGGGAGGAGAGCAGGTCCGAGTCTCCTCTACTGAAAGTACGTCTTGCATCGGTCTGCGACCCGGATGTTGGGGGCGACAGAAACGGTGACTTGGAGGTCAGAAGAGATATGATGGCTAATATGGGATCCTTTTATGCACGCAAGTCAGAGAATGTATCAAGCAGAAGTCATGCAAAATCTCCCAATATGAAACTCACCAGACACTGGAAAATGACTCCCAAGATCGCCAGCTTCGCCAACAACACCTCCAAAGGCAATCTCGCAATCTGCTGGCCTAGCGGCGTGAGCGCCTCGTTCTTCGCCAATGCGCCGGCGTCCTTCAGCTTGTCAATCGCCCTGAGCACGTTCTTCCTCAAAGGCGGCTCGATTGCTGCGTTGAGAGTCTCTTCGATCGACCCGAGGTTCCACACCTTGATTCGCAGAATCGGGTCCTGCAGACTCAGCCGCAGCATTTCGGGGACTTGCTGCTCCAGCATCAGGTTGTCGTAACGATGCTTGGTGACGAGGTGGAAGCAAGGGCCCTCCTGGACACGCGCGGCGCGACCTCTCCGCTGGCGCGCAGAAGACCGAGAAATGAATCCCTCTGTCAGCCGCGAGAGCTGGCGGCGTTCGTCGAAGCGCATGATTTTCTCCTTGCACGTGTCGATCACGGCCGTCACGTCTGGAATGGTTATCCCAGTCTCGGCAATGTTGGTCGCGATCACGATCTTTCTTTGTCCCGTTGGCGGGCGCTCAAACGCTCGTTCGAGCTCTTCGGTCGAGAAGGTCGAGTGTAAAAGATGCACGATCCAGCCTCTGCCGAAGGTGTCCATTGAGAGGAGGAGGTTGTGCAAACGCCGCATCTCGCCTATGCCTGGCATGAAGACGAGTATTGCGGTACTGTATTTCGCGTAACGTGGTTTGCTGGCGATGCAAGCGGCGAGTTTTGCGATGAGGCCGTAGTCGATATGATATTCGTCCATATTGGAGATGGTCTGTTGGGTCTTGTTACTGTATTTCTCTGGCTCAGCAATAACGGGTCGCCCCTTGTCGCTCACGTAGGCCTCATTCAAGTCTTGCTCCTCCCCCTGGATCGTCAGGTCCTTTTCTTTCACGCCAGTCATGTCATTCGTGGCTTCGACCGCGTCCTCCAGAAACCCGACTTCAACTGGAAACGTCCTTCCAGGCAAATCCAAGACCGGAGCACCGCCAAAGTAGTCCGAGAACTTTTTCGCGTCCACCGTGGCCGACATGAGGACGATCTTCAACGTACTGCGGCGCTTCTGCAACTTCTGCAACGCGATGAACAGCAAGTCCAAATCCATCGTACGTTCATGAACTTCGTCGAGGATGAGGCAGTCCAGCTCATTAAGGTCTGGAGAGTCTTCCAACATTCTCAGAAGGACGCCAGTAGTGGCATAGGTGATGCGAGTGGTACTGCTAGTCTTACTCTCTAACCGAATTGCGTAGCCGACGAGTGATCGGTTCGTGCCAATGTCATTCCGGCTCTCTCCCAGTTCCTGAGAGACACGTCTGGCAAGAGAGATAGCCGAGATCCTCCTTGGCTGCGTGACGAGAATCCGATAGTCTTGGGCGCTGCAGAACGCTTGCTCCAAAAGCAGTACCGGAATACCAGACGATTTGCCCGCTCCCGTCTCTGCGCAAATAACGCTCACAGGATTTTCGGCAATGCAAGAGAGAATTCGGTCTTTGTAGTGGTGAACAGGAAGCTGTTGACGAACTTGGAGCATTTCCCGAAAGGACGCACGAGAAATTCTGCTATTCCATTCCTTGGAGACCTGTTCGGGGCTCCAACTCGTAGTAAAAGGCGCTCGTGCTCGGCGGTGAGCACCAGCAACGCTGTGAGATTCGGATGGATCTTGACTCGGTGGCGCGGCTTGTTGTCGCCTCAGCTCGTTCTGTGTTTCAGAGATTAAGGCTCTCAACCTCCGCAATGCTCCCTTTCGTTCTTCATTGACAATCGCTTCTTTGGCATCGTCCAAGTCTTTCACCACATCTCTCCAGACGGTCGGCAGACGGCCCACTGACTTATGCTCGCTTGCACCTAGTGTTGACACCAGGAACAGGCCGATGGTACAGATATAAGCCTCTGATTGAGTAGTATCCGCGGCAGCGACCCGAGTCATCTCCAATGCCCAAAGACGCTCATCAACTTGAGCAGAGACTTCGGACGGCAATGCTGTGATCGTGTGAGCCTCGGCCAGGGTATCCGCAGTCCAATATATTTCCAGTTTGTGACGTGCAGAGTACGAGGTTCGCTGCAAAGTTTTGATTTGTATTCGACATCTCGAATCACGTCCCCTGCAGACTTCATCCAGTAGTCTTCTTGGTGAAAGACCCGACCATTTGCCGAACTCTAGGAGTCTTATGGGGTCTTTGGATGCTGGCTGGTTTTGTTCAGAGACAATTGTGTCTTCAGATTCTCCGAACATGCCACCCAGAAGGGCATCTTCATCTTCGGCGGCAGCTAGAACATCGTCCTCTGAAACGGACTCTTTGTTCGTTGTATCATCGTCAATGTTGTCCTGAGCGGTGGCTTGCTTTTTCTCCCGCCGTTTTCTAGCCGCAGTTCGCATGAGCTCTTGACGTGTTATGAGGAGTTCAGCTAAGACCGTGTCCCACGCAGTTTGTGCCTCCTGTTTATCAAAAAGCGGATCACGATGCAGCTGTTCTAATTTGCGGTGTAATTTAGCGATTCGCTTTTCTTTCGTTGTCCCGGACTTTTTGGTATCGCTGGCATCATCATTCTGGGCCTTCCAAAGCAAACGTTGAATTCGGATAGCTTTCTCCGTTAGCTTCGCGGGATCGTTGTCTTCCTCGGATTCCGAGCTGACCAGGCTCGATGATGAGTCTTCCGCTTCGGAAACCTGTGCGGGTGTAGATGCTGGGCTTTGTCTACTTTGATTTGCGGTCGGCGGTTCTGTGTCCTTGTCAGTCCTGTTGGCACATGCAGGTCAAATTCGCGAAAAGCATTGATCGGCGCTTCACTGAGAGCAAGGACATCCGACCTGAGATGAGGATACGGTGGCAAGGTCTCGCGACATCACATATACTTGCGCCGGGCAGGGAATGTGGGGGTGACGTTCTTGGGCTGCCTTTGTTGACATTCTAAGACAGGAAGGGCAGTTGGACAAGTTCGAGTACCAGGCCCTTTCTTACTCACCAGATGTCACCTGGAGAGGGGTGCTATTACCGCTCACTCCAGTCATTGTGCCTGTGGTTTGTTCATAGTTTATGAGTTCGCCCTCTGGCATTTTGCAGGCATACCATTGCAACGCCTCGGGCAGACCAGGCAGGGAATCGGTGGCCAATTTCAGCTGTCTCAGCAGGGCAAGTTCAGTGATATGGGCAAGTGCTTCAGAGACTCTTGGGAATTTCAATGACACCAGGACCCTCTCCAGAGTCCACAGGTCGAGCAAAAGCTTCTCCTCATCGACAGCAGTCTCAACACTCCTGGATGTTGACGGCCCACAACTCGTATCACGAGCGTCCATATCAATGAGATTCTCAATGGTCTCTTCCGGCAGCCAGGTATATGTTGATAATTTCTGCGACTGCGGACGTAATTGACGCCGTTCGGTTTCTAGCCTGGCTACCTGACGTCGAGCATCGGCAACGCATCGTGTAGCATACTTGGCGAGCAGTGCTTCCAGCTCAGAGTCTTCCAGATGAGCTTCAAACTCGTCGGCAGTCATATCTTGAATCTTTAGACCATGTTCAACTTGTTCGCCATCTTTCGAAGTCACGACCTTGCCCTTGCCAGGTGCTGTGATTTTAGCCCCAGTATCTGTACCCGTGCCAGCCGCACTGGCATCGCCCAGAGCCTCATCGGGCTGGTCAACAGTCTTGGACTTTGAAGGTACAGAAGTCGTGGCAAACCCTCGAGCAGGGTTCGCCGTGGGCTTCTTTTTCTTCTTTGGAGCCATTGTTTAAGAGAGCGCAACAGAGGATCAGAAAATTGCCAAATGGCTGAGGTTGAGCAGAAGAAGACCTTGTATGCCTGAAACCTTTTGCTTCGCTGTTGGCTTTTTATTGATCGAGACTGAATTTGATGTCTGCGTGACTGACGAAGAATGAGGAATATCGCGCCAAGGCAATATCCCTGATACAATATCCTAGAGGCTAGGCCATTTTGGGAATCAAGTCATTTCTGGGGAATAATGATTTTCCATGCCGAGCCGCAGCCTCGCCTGATCAACTCTGCCCGTAGTTGACGTGACAGTGTTTCCCTAAGGTGCTCCCTTTGTGGATTAACGTTGACCTAGCTATCAGCTGTAAGGTCAAGCATGACTCCGAACATACATGTCCTCTATCATCAAAAATGTGTCAAATCTGTATGGGATACCATAAATATTCGAGTGTGTTATCGCCAACCGTGGGGGGAAGTGACTGTTTGAAAAGACCGGGACGACAAGATCATTATTGAGATGGAGTCTTTATTTTTTATACAATAATCTAGGTCAGACACTAAGTTGACCGAGCTTTGCGCTTTGCCTCGTATTCCATCTGCCTTGCCCTGCAGGTTGTCAAGCCAGCTGAAGAGCAAAATATAACATCAGGAACACCTAGACGAGAAAAGAAAACTAGATCAACTACTGACCAAAGACCTCCGGGTGGTCAGCAGCCTCAGCGGCAACATGAATCCACTGGATCTAATGAGCAAGGGGTGGAGCACCGCACAAGGCTCCTCAGCTCCAGAGCCCTACATCTATCAACCATTGGAAGAAGAACACCAGGAGTTCCGACTGTTGAAGCTTGTGCCATCTCGAGACCCCAGAGAGCCTCTCAGAGCAACCATCGTGACCGTCCGCCCTGACTGGCGAGCATTGGCCGCCGATCCCGAGCATCAAGGTCCTCGGTGGACGGCATTGTCGTATGTATGGACTGATCCGGACGAGCCTACGGTCATCCTCGATGGACAGCAGCTCAGGGACACGCAGCGGACGGAGGAAATCCTTGTCGGAAATGCCGCCATCAAGATCACGTCGAATCTGTTCCATGCCCTAATGTTGATCCGCGGCTACGAGGAGTTCTGCACAATCTGGGCAGACCAGGTCTGTATCGATCAGTCCAACTTGGTTGAGAGGGCGAGCCAGATCCAGCTCATGCATATGATATTTTCCCTGGCGCGGAACGTTCTGGTGTGGCTGGGCAAAGCACTCAGAGCCTCAAAGACGCAGATGTTTGCACAAATGTTCGCGTGGCTTCACAGTCCCAAGCGCACCGGCCGGATTGAAGATGCCCCTTCGTTCGCGCAATTCATGGCCAAGTTGATGGGAGGAGAGCCGGGTTTGCATCCGCCTCCGGACGAGGACCACCACCTTTTCACCAAGCAAATAGCCAAAGATATCTTGGAAGACCCTTGGTTCAGCAGATCCTGGGTCATCCAGGAGGCGGTACACGCCAAAAACCTGCTCGTCTATCTAGGGCCGGTGGTCCTTCCGTGGGAAATGTTTGAGGAAGCCATCTTCGGGTTGTCATACTGGAGCATCCCGTGGAGTACGGCAGAGGATTCGGACTTGGCCACGTTTCATCGCGGTGGACTTCAGATGATCAAGAAAACCCGCGAGTGGCAGGAAAGTCGATACAAGGACGAGACGCTTCTCCCGTCGGCTCCCTTGTCCACTTTACTTCAGGGGCTCCGTGGCAGTCGAAGCACAGATGCTCGCGACAAAGTCTACGCCTTCTGGCACATGTCTGACCAGGAATTTCGAACCGAAAAGGGTTGGATACGTCCATTGCCAATCTCCTACGAGAGAGGTACACGGGAAGTCTATGGACGGACTGCGATGTACTGCATCGATACCGAGCTAAACCTGGACGTGCTCTCGTGCGCTTGCAAGCACGAGGCATCTCGGCAGGATTCCGAGTTTCCCTCGTGGATGCACGATTGGCAAGTCCATCCTGACCAACTCGGGTGTGCGACTGATGTGCATAATATCCTCCCACAGCGCGGATGTGACGCATACGCCGTCAACAGCGAGAGCCAGAGTGGCAAGGTCCCATTCGATGCTTGCGCAGGCCGTCTATCCGATTACGGAAGACCGCCCGATGAACCCAAATTCGCCTACAGTGAGGATTTTGACTATATTGGCTTGAGGGGAATCGCCTTTGACGAGATCCTGGCGGTGTCTTCAGTGGGACACTCCACCGCCCCGGAAACAGGCGTGAGTGTCGAGCAGCAGGAAATGGACTGGAACTCCTGGCGAAACTTCGCCATGGAGGAGATGCAGGGCGATCCGTACCCTGATCCGGAAACCCGCCTCGAAGGCTTTTGCCACGCCCTGACATTCGGCAACGTCAAAATTCCTGGACCCCCTAGCAAAGACCTGGTGCAAGAGTTCGAACTGTGGTGGTCTGCCGGGCGGCCTCTCCAATCTTCAGACTCTGCTCATTCCGCCGACTGGAGCCAAAGGCTACAGACATACAGGAGGTTTATGGGCAGCCCATTTCCTCACGGCCTCTACGTCGACAACAGGAGACTGTTCCGCACCGCCCGGGGTTACATTGGTTCCGCATGCGAACATGTCAAACCAGGAGACAAGGTGTGGATCTTGTGGGGTGGCGCGTTGCCATTTCTCTTGCGTAAAGATGAACAGAGGAACGGCTTGTACAGTGCCGTCGGAGGGGCCGTTTACATTCACGGAATCATGTTTGGGGAGGCCGTGGAAAAGGCGGAACAGGAAGGGAGGGAACAGGAATGGGTCTACCTTGGCTAGGTGCCTTGATGCCTAGATGGCTAGTGAGTGAAGTTCGATGATTAGGACCTCTTGATCATGGGCAGTAGTGCACAGTGACATGATGTTTGTCGAGCATATCAAGTTTTCCCGGTAACCAATAAAGTTGCTCCGCTTAACCCGATTTCGACTCTTACTCCATCTTCCACTTTTGATACTCATCCCGACACCCTGGATTTCTTGACGAGCGCCAGCAATAACACTTCTGGCTTGAATCTCGGATTTTTCAAAGCTCACCACCTCCTCCTACTTTGTCAATCAAAGTGTTTCAGGTCGATATCTATTACAAATGCTGGCATTGGCGTTGACGGCAGATCTCGAAGGGTACGATTTTCCATACCTAACCGAGTACGCAACGTCTCTCTTGACACTGATGGCCCTGCCGTTGCAGCGTGACCGACCTCGTCCCGTCTGATACAGCCGAATCGCCTTACTACTACACTTTCAAAGTCCAGTGTACGTCATGTCGTGAGATCCATGCGAACTGGGTCGGGGTCAGCCGTCATGTAAGTGCTCCCAGAGTCGCGCGGGGGCTTGTGCGACTGTGATGCTCCATTGCGTGTGGTGCTGCTCTTTGTTATTACCTCCGTACGACTGTGCCGTGGCCTGGGTTTGGGGCCCAAGTCCGTCCTATTGTCCGACCGCCTGGAACTCATCTGACCTCTCGCACAAAATGCAGGAGATGAACGAACAATCCGGGAGTCGGGGAGAAGCAAACTTTGTCTGGAAATGCAAGAACTGCAAGGTATGTGAAGACGACCTCTTCGTCTTCTCACGGAGGTGGCTTCAGGACATTCTCTACCGAGCTAACAAGGCCCTCTCCCACACAGAGAGAATCAAGCGCCACGATCAAAGCCGCCCCAGCAAAATACGAGCAAAATTCCCCCGCCAAACCAAAGAATATCATAGACATCGATTGTCGGGGTCTGGAATTTACCGACTTCAAGCCAGATGTATGTCGACATACGCGTCCAAGGTCTGTTGCGCACCTCTGACACTGACTGATACCTGCGTTAGGGAGAGTGGGAGGCTACGGGCATCGAGTCCGGGACCAAGTTTTCGGGCATTGACCTGTCGGAGGGAGAGTGGTTTGACTATGACGAGAAGGCCGGCGAGGAAGTCAGCATCAAAGACATCAAGTGGCAGATACGGCGAGCTTGAGGCCCTCGGTTGAGTTGGTCATCGGAAGCAACAACAGATTGTAAGAGGCGATGAAGGGGGGGGAGGGGGGAATGCTGACGAGGCTGTAGTCCAGCCTTGTTGTGGCGCAAGGCTGCGACGCGGGGTGATCAGTGAATCAATGGGGTGCATCTGCCCTCTGTGCCTCTTTCCAACCTTCTCACCTTCTCACTCTTCAACCCACCCCGCCTCGATGACCTGAGAGACGCCCTTACACGTTGGTGTACCACACCCGTCAATCCTTCCCTCCTTCGATTTCCTTTTCTCAAGTGATACGAAATGGCGTCTATTTCATCTCTCGTCTTAGCTGCTGCGAATTCCCCTCCCAAATGACTCGGTGCCTAGCCTACACTTCGGTCGCGAACCCCTCCACTGCCACCTCTGTCCTTGCATAGCTATGATCTGGTACTGGAGCTGATAGTTACAAGAGGGGGGCACGCTGCAAATGCAACAGATATTTGGGACCGGAGAATTAGGTCAAGAAAATGAAGTATACCATACTACAACTGCATTACCAGTGCAGACTGGTTTCGCCTCCGCTTTAAAAGGTGCGCCTGGACACTGAAGACTTTCAGCATGCGAAGGACGTCGAAGAATCATAATGGAATAATCTTGTGACGCTACAGCCGACACCCTGACCTACGTCCAGTCTTCCCGATAAACTTGTTCAACACATTTTTGGTGATGATTTCGGTACAAGGGTCACGCTTCTTCAACCCTACGACCCATTCCGCCGTGCCCGCGCAGAAGACCTCCCCCTTTTGGCGCGTAAAGGACGCAATCATGCCTGAGCCGTACTTGAGACCTTTGAGATAGTTGGGCATGTTGGTCGACCCGCCCTTCTGGGGTTTGAAGAGAGCTTGCATCAGCTCAATCTTGTCCCTCGTAGGACCACCGATAGGCTCCGAACCATTCCAGCGGTCTTCTTCGCCCAGCACCGCGGGACACATGGCAATGATTTCCAAGGTGGAAGGTGCGCCGTCTTCAAAGGTAGGGTATGGCAGACCTTGTCTAAAGGTATACTGACAGCCATCCACCTCAAATGCGGCAATGTTCACGGGGTTCCCTCCAAAAGTGTCGCCGTAGAACAGCTGCGTGCCGTCAAGCGCCCAGTGGTCTGGCCTATAGACGAGAAACCCTCCCGAGGAGCGCGGAGTAGCGACACCGTACCGCGCGTACACACCTGTCAATCCACAGAGTCCGACGGTCTGTGCGGCCGGGCGCTGGATCTCTGGCCATTCCCATGACGTTGTGGTCCGTTGCGGGTTCGCCTTGCTCTCGGGGTCATTGTCTGGAGTTCCATAATAATACTGTGTTTTCAGATCCGACGATAATCGGACCTGTTTGGCAAAATTGCCACCGAAGCGCGCAAAGGACCCTCCTCGGTCCACAAACTGATCGATTGTGTCACGTTGCTCCCAGGTCCAGTACTCGTCATGACCGACTATCACGGCGCACCGGTAGCCGTCGAGAGGGGATGCCGCTGTGTCTTGGAGGTCCGTTTGAGTCATGTGGTGAATCCGATACCCAGCAGATTCGGCCCAGAGTACAAAAGGACGCTCGTACGTGGCGTAGCCTGCGTCGGCATAGTGTCTGCTGTAGCGCCAGTACCACGAATACTCGAGGGAAAGGTACCGGGGCGTCCAATTAACACCTGGCATGAAGTCACCGGTGCCTTCTCGAGGTGCATTGTCCGGGATCCGAATCATGCCTCTCGCAATCGGCCGCTGCGTGCTTGACAGTGGCGTGGGAGTGTCGTTTTGATACCCATCTGGCAACCCACGGTAGTGATTGGCACCGCCCCAGTCGTTATAGGCCAAGACGGTGCACGTCGTGTGGATGAGCACGAAGTCGGCGTCCAAGGGATTCTTTGCTTTGACGATGAAAAACCCCTCGCGCTCGCGTATGCGTCGATGGCGGTCCGTCGCTCGAATGATGACCACGTAATACCCCGGCGACCAGGTTTCCTCGTCCAGAGGTATCGACAGGGCCTCCGGCCAATTGCAGCCAACGGCATAGGCGTCTGAGGGAGTCTCGTGCTGATGTCCCGGCAGGCCCTTCTCGTGGAAGGCAGACAGAGGTGTCACTCCGTCTTTGATGATTTCGATATCGTACACCGACGCCGCCGAGTATGTTCTAAGCGAGACGGATTCGTGTTGGTGGTATGAGAACTTGTCGCAATATACCCAAATGTCCAAATTACCAGGTTCTGTGCCAGGGAATTCTACCAAGCCGCCTGGGCGTGACCAGGCATAGTCGGGCTCTGAAGGTGGTCGTGCCATAGTTAGTACTTCTCTACCGACGAGCCCAGCCTCGTTACTGTCGTCACACAATGAATAAGGATGCGTGTTGAGTGAAAGGTGGTTTTGAGTAAAATTTCAGCCATTGATTTACTTGTGTACTACCCAGCAGAAAAGAGTACTCAGTACACAGGTCTGCAATGCCACGGATGCACGGCATGGAGATCATAGTCACAGTCGTATCCACTTGACAAGGTTGCTGATAAGGAATTTGGACGAGGATCAATGTGTAATGACTAGGCCCATTGTTCAAGCCACTTCTGGAGTATCCCTCACAGGGTTTCTATGTAGCCACGTGGGGACCGGACAGGGCTGTTGTCTACCAGGAATGGCCGAGAAAGAGGGCAATTAGATCGTGGGACGGCGAACAGACTGCGAAACGACGCTCTGTTTCCTATCATGGGACCCGATTGCCTCTTTCTTTATCAGTTGCAGCACCTAGGACTACAGCGCAACTCTTGGAGCAATGTTTAGTTGGGCACTGGTTGAACTCCTCAATCAAGCCTGAACCCGATATGCACTCCCGTAGGCATTAGCGTAGGTACTCGGTATAAGACCTCGACAGTCTAACCAAATACGGAGATTTTAAGAGGACAAGCTTTCATGGCCACTTCTCCATTCCCTCGATCAACCGAGTTATTTTGCCTTTGGCGGGGGGTTACTATATCGACGCACTAACCCGGTTCGGTGGCCTTTTGCAGGATAGGGTTATCGGCACATCACCGTGTACCGAGTACACATGAAAAATCCAGATCCCCAGAAACCCAGGATTGTGGGAAACCTCCAGTCAGAAGAAAGCGGCGCACACTTTTCATCGACCGTCGAGACACACAGACAGAAGAAGGAATGGTTCTGGACTGCCCCAATGCCTATCTCACACTCGGTGCAGATCCACCCTTATCAATGTCAATGTCAATGTCGTGGATGTGATTTGCGTGGTGGGAGGTCGGCAAGGCAGCGCAGCGCAGCGCAGGACAAACATGTCCACGCTCGGTCGACTATAGAAAGATCTCGTGGCTCTTTCTCGACATTGTCTTGACCAATCTACTCACTCTTCTTTGGTCTTGATTCTCATCTCTCTCTCTCTACACACGCACTTGTTGGGAAAACCTTTGTGCCTCAGCAACAAGTGCGCAAGTATGTCGCACGACGACGCTGAATCCCGTATCGAGGCAGTGGGAACGACAAAGCTCGTGAACTGTGAGTACCCCCGATTTATGTCTGCGTTGGCGTGGGATTTGGACATTGGCTGACTCGCTCTTGAACTCGCAGTCTCTGAGAAGGGAGATGGCGCCGACAAGGACAGCAGTACCATCATCTTGATCCCCACGCCGACCACAAATCCCAACGACCCCTTGGTATGTCTCTCCTTTCTAACCCAAGGCTCTGCAGAACAGACTGGCTGATTGAGGTACTTCAAGAACTGGCCTCTCTGGCGCAAGTCTTGGTTGTCGACTGTCACGCTGTTCTGGTGTTTTATGATCAATGCATCGTGAGTGCCCCTTTCTTCCCCTTTTTCACCACTGTCTTCCTGTGGGGGAAGATGGTATTGATTGACACCTACTCACTCACGTCTGCAGCATTGCCTGGACTTCCCCAGCCTGGGATCTCTGGGTAGCGGAATTCCCCACGACCTACACGGCCCTCAACAACACCCAGTCCGTTCTCGTCTTCACATGTGGCATTGGGATCCTCTTCACGCAGCCCATGGCGACCAAGTACGGACGCCGGCTGCCCTACATCATCGGGTCCGTCCTCGTCCTCGCCGGTCTCGCGTTCGGCGCCGCCATGAACTCGATCAACTTCATGTGGGCGTACATGATCCTGTCGGGCTTCGGGTCCGCGCCGAGCTACTCGCTGAACGAGAGCAGTCTCCTGGACATCTCGTTCCTGCACCAGCGCGGCCGACTGATGGGCATCTACGCGCTGGTCCTCCAGTGCGGCAACTTCCTCCCGCCGATCGCGTGCGGCTTCATCGTCGACTCGCAGGGCTGGCGCTGGGTGCTGAGATACCTGTTGATATTCCAGGGAATCTCGGCACTGCTCATTATCTTCAGCGCCGAAGAGACTGTCTATCCCCGCCAATCACAGATTCCCGTCCACGTGGGCAAACCTGTCCGGCGGCCGCCCTGCATGACCACCACCACCACCACCACCAC
>NW_019174090.1:0-53542 GCF_001642475.1 Fonsecaea monophora
TTTTTTCTGTGTCACGGCTGTGCGTGTACGTGGTTATACTTGTGTGGTTAGATAGAGTCTCAGTCAGGCAGTGGTGATGTTATGGGCATGTGATGCTGATGGGAGGTTCGATTTGTTATTGGGTGAGGGCGGGGGGGGGGGGATGGGTGCGTGTCGGTGGTGGTGGGGGTGGGGGGGGGGGGAGGGGGGGGGGGGGGGGGGGGGGGGAGGGGGGATACCCGCCCTGAAATAATGTTCTAGAGAGGGAGAGAGAAGAACATACCTGACCACACCCATCAGATTCGCGACCGGAACACCCACGCTCGTCAACATGACCCGCTTGTTCTCATCGGCGATATTATTATTATACCACACGTCCAGAATCACGCTGGGCGCGCTCGTGCCCCAGGTCATCATGAAACAGGCAAAGTAGGCCGTGTGCAGCTGGGTGTCGAGGTTGACAGCTGCAAAGATGATGAAGCCGATACAAGTGAAGGCGAAGCCCAGGGCGACAAAGGGGAACCGCCAGCGAGTGAAGTCGGACGCAAAGGCCAAGAGGAGCAGCATGACGGCGCCGGTGATGTTGGGGGCCACGGTGTACAGGTTCGTCTTGACGGTCGAGTAGCCGAGCTGGTTGACGATGACGGGGAGGAACAGCGTGACGCTCTGCAACGGCACACCCAAGCACATCTCGATGACCAGGATGACCCAGCTGGTCGGGTGTTTGAAGATGGCCAGCGCGGAGCGGATGTTGAACTTTTCGTCCACCACCGACGACGAGTCCACCTGGATGCGGTAGAAGGCCAGCTCCTTCTCCTCGGGCGTCAGGAATTTCGCCGATTGCGCGTTGTACGGCAGCACCCAGAAGGCGAAGAGCGAGAAGAGCATGCTGCACCCGCCCTCGATGACGAAGAGGTACCGCCAGTTGGCCAGGCTGGTCGAGTGGATCTGGAAGACGCCAAAGGACAAGAGGCCCCCAAAGGCCGAGGCGATGTTGGAGGCCGCGTAGAAGATGGCCAGGCGACGGGCGAGTTCGCCGCGGCGGTAGAATACTATATATGAGAATGGGTGAGTACCTAGTTAAATGTAGATGGGGGTTGAGCTGGGGTGTTGTGTGTGGTCAATCTTACAGGTCTGGTAGAAGATGATGCTTGGGAAGAATCCTCCTTCGGCCTATATCGAGAGTGACATGACATTTTGAGCATCGGAATCAACAAGACAACTAGCGAGGATATAGGAGGGGAAGGAAACAAACCATGCCCAAAAACCACCGACACGCAAAAAGTCCCCCAAAGTTCTTCACCGCGACCGTCATCAGCGTGCTGAACCCAAACACCAGCATCATCACCGGTAGGGTGCGACTCGGGCCAAATCTCTTACTGGCCAGGCCGACGATGGGCCCGGCGAGCACATACGGGACGAAGAAGATGGACAGGATCAGGTTATAGTCGTCACCCTTGAGGTGGAGGGTCTTTTCGAGGCCGGCCGTCTTTGCGTTTCCGAGGTTCGATTTGTCCTAAGAGCAGAGAAATCAAATCAATATACATATCCAGAATCTTTGAGTGTTCGTAAAAGAGGTTGGTGAGGCATGTTCCCCCACGAACCGATGCTCACCAGCGCATTGAAGAGGTACATGATGGCCAGCGTGGGCAGGATGCGCAGGTCAAACTTCCACACCAGCCGTCGCTCGGCGGCCGGGTCAATCGCCACACTGGCAGAGATGGGCTGGCCAAGGCCTTCTCCGAGCGAAGACACGGGGATAACGCCATCGTTGGTGATGGAGACTTTCTGGTCGTCTTTGAGGGTGAGCACATCACGCTCCTCGTGTGTATCCATGTCTCTCTGGTTGAGATCGCACGATCTTCAAAGAAAAAAGGAGGGAAGTAGAAAGAAATCCACCTAGTGCATACACAACCTTTTAGCTTTCCAACGACCGATGTACCTGTGGGAGGATCTTAAGAAGAATAGATGCAATCGGCGTATCATTCCGCTCGCTCCACAGGGATGAGCTGCGAGCAGTAGCATCGCGACAAGAGCCGTGAATGAACCTGGTCAGCAGTGATAGACGGGGATAAACGCCCCCAGACAATCAATTGCCCATGGGATGGGATCTTTTGCAGCTTTTTTGGAGATAAGGGAACCGACTATCAGAAAAGAAACGAGCCCATGATATTCAAAAGATTGCGAGCACATCTCACCGGGGCCCAACACTTTGCTAAAAACAACAGTCCAAAAAAACAAGTGCAGATGCACCAGGATGGTGGATGCAACATCCATCCCCCAGGAGGCGAAGAAGGGAGCGGAACATCCCTGAGCGGATTGGGATCGGCATCGTCATCATCAACAACACCAATGCATGGGGCTTGCATGGCCTTGCTGGGCTTGCCTTGGCTTGCAGATCATTTTATTGCTTCTTTTTCTTTGGAGCCAAGAGCTTTTGTTTTTGACGAAGAAAGTGGGATTGTTCAAGGGAGGGGAGTCAAATAAAGCGATGAAAGGCGAGTGGGAGATAAGAAAAGATGGGACAGTGTAACATTCCGGGGGATTTTACAGAAATGATGACAAGGATGCGTTATCGCTGTCGATCCATCAGGGACAGAGAAAGGTTGTGGACTTCTCCGATCGCCATGGAGGCAAGAAGAGGAGATGATCGACTGGCTGGCTGGAGTGTTGTGCTAGTTGTCAGGTAGATCTGGGGATTGATTGCGGAGGGAGATCGGAACATGAAGGAGATGGCAGAATAGAGAATAGATAGCGTTATCTCAAGGTTTGGAGGCTTTCTCTTTCATCCATGCGACTCCGGGGTTCAGTTTTCAACATGTGTCGTGGTCTGATACATAGATCTGATTTGATCTGATCTGATCTGATCTCGTTAGTATCAAACAACCACGTGTGGCAGCAACTCCTTCTCGCCTTGCTCACTCCATCTTCCCACTGATCGCCTTCTGCATAAATGTCCCCAAAATCCCATCTCGTCTCGACTGCTCCCCGACCCATTCCTGCATCTCGCTAGGAAACGGAACTGGGTCACGGTAGAACAGGCGATTCGTCGACGCTTCGACGCAACATCCATTCTTCACCTGTCCATCTTGACCGTCACTCAGTCCATCCGGGGCAATCCGCCCCTTGACATCGATCAACTCGTCAAACGCTCGCGTGATGGTTTCCAAGGGTGTGAAATTGTCTTCGGGCCACTGCTCCCGGATGGGCTTGGGGATGATGTTGGTCTTTGTGGTGCTGGGCATGACGGCGTTCAACGTGATGCCCTCGTCTTCGAACAAGGTCGGTGCCGCGGCTCGAACGAGCCCTATGCAGCCGTGCTTCGCCGCCGTATACATGGGCAGGATGTAAAACGGGTACTGGCCTGCCATGGACGCCGTGACGACCATCTTCGGGTGGAAGTCGTGCAATGCGGCCACCCCCATGGCGGCGTCCCCCCCACTGATTCCAATGTCGTCCATGGCTGCCGCGGTCTGCTGGTTGAGTAGGGTGCGCGCCTTCCTGGCAAATTGGACAAAGAGCTTCATTCCATAGAAGACCGCCTTCAGGTCGATGTCGATGCAGCTGAGATCAGGTTCGACGGGGTCTCGCTCCTTCTCAGTTGTCTCAGCCTTACCGAGCCAGCCCAGGAGCGGCTCTCTGTCTGGGATCCCAGCGTTGTTGGCGAAGAAGTCGATACGTCCCCCGGACCACTCGAATGCCCTCTTGAAAAGTTCCAGCTGGTCCGAAAACTTGGAGACGTCGGTACGCACAAAAATGTGGCGATCTTGGTCCAGCGTGGACTTGATGGCTTCGTATCCGACTGGGTTGATGTCGGCGAGTACCACCCGCCATTGTCCTCCCTCGTCGTTGCTATTCCCTGTCTTGGCTAGGAGGTGATGCACCAGAGCGAGTCCCATGCCAGAGACAGCGCCTGTGACAATGGCGGTTTTGGTGAGTGTGGGTTTGTCAATCATGCTGGATGGCTGCTGGGAGATGGTCCTGTGTGGTTTCTGATTGATATGCAACGGGCCCGGTTTGACTAACCACCTCATCCTCTCGGGGGGAAGATTGATGAAGACATTCACAAATCTGCTGACTTGGTCCCTAATACTTTCACAGCCGACAAGCTCGGCGCAAGTCTATTGATTCGGTATGATGCGCATGAAGTAACATGGAGCATATTGTTCGGTCGCCGAAGTCGGGATGAACATGGCTAGTCAAGGCACGACCACCAAAAGAAAAAGGTGACACCAGCCAGGGAAGCTACTGTGCTGGCAGAGTGACATGGTATGGGGTCCCTCTGAAAGAAGTACGATCGATCTTGGAAGTGGTTCATGAAGATGTTGCTTGAGGGCGACGAGACCAAAAAACTGGACGTTGACAATTCCACCATTCAGAAGATCCGCTCCGCCACATCAAGAATTGTCCAATGATAACACATCTTGGCGTCTCAGATCGACCAATGGAAAATCCCACTCGTGCACTTGCTGGGCCAAGTTGGAGATATCAAGGTACAACAAGTATTTATGCGCCCAAGACACCGAATAAGATTCAATCTAGGATGCGCCGAGGTAAGACAAGACGGACGGTGGTCTTGTTCTTCTCCTGCTTGACAAGCAAGGAACTAAGGTAGAATCAACGTCCCCAGAGTCCGGAGAGGGAGCGTGTAGTCAAGTAAGTGATCAACTCAGCTCCCAATGAATTGTGTCAAAGCCACCCGAAGTACCTGCATTCCTGCGCATTGCAATAAATGCGACGGCCACGGAGTAGACTTGTTCTATCCTGAATCTCCACAGTCGTGCCTGTGCCTGTCCCACCCCCCCGGTGAAGAACCCCAATCTCCCCTATCCGAAGAAGCAATTACAAAATTCTGGCACATCCAGAAACCCTCTCAACCCCCTTTGCGCGGTGTACCGTACTCAGACTCTCACGAATAGTGCGGTCGAAAGCCGCTGCGGACGCGCTGATGGGCGTCTTGGTCGCTCGGCGCGGGGCCAAACTGCCTGTCACAGCGCCAGGACCAGTACTTGGAGAGGGCGTAGTAGACGTAGTTGTCGACGTTGTTGACGGTCGCGGGGAAGGCCTGGTCCCAGGCGCCGTAGGTGTCCTTGATCTGCTTGGCCCGGTAGGGCCCGTAGCCGTTGGGCGGGTTCGGTCCCGAGTAGTCGTCGATGGCTCGCCAGCCCTGGTCGTTCACCCGGATGAATTCGTACCAGCCCGGCACGTGGATGAACAGGTACCCCCAGTGGATGTACTCGTGCAGGATGGTCGAGCCCACCGTCTTCATCCAGTCCGAGTCGAAATCCCCGAGTCCCGCGCACGAATATCCCGGGCGCGGCTGGCCGTGGCTGTCCCGCGCCCACGACGTCTGAGGCGGGTTCGCAATGTCCTCGATCGACGGCCAGTCGAAGATGTCGTCGCAGATGTAGATGTCGGCATCGCGGTTGTCGTTGTCCTCGGTCATCCACGCATTGGCCGTGCCGTCGCACTGTCGCTCCGTCGGCCTCGCCAGGCCGTCTCCGATGAACAGCGCCGAGCCTGCCAACCTGGTGTTGAGTTGTGCGTTGGGCTGCGTGAGGACCGATACCACGGTTTCCGCCGTGAGCACCAAGTCCAGAGGTATATTGGCAAAGGTGCGGAATATGTCGCTCACAAAGACTGCTTCCTCGGGTCGGAAATACCGTAAGAATGCCTTTTTGACCACCGGCGTTAGAATCGAAACTTTCTCTTGCTATATATATGTGTGTATGTGTCCAACGCTGTATGTGTCTACCCAACGTACGTACCTCTTCGCAGGGATTAAATGTCAGTGCCACGACTCTGGCGATGTGGACGGCGTCCTCAAACCCTTCTCTCACCCTGTCGAGTTGCACTGCCGGGGCACCGTTGAGATGCTATATCGTCGGCGCCGTTGCTTGGCCTTTCGCCCCGTGCAGGCCCAGGAGGGGAATTATCAGAAGAAGCTGTAAGATGGCGCTGATGCCCATGGTGCTGATAGACGCGGGTTGTCTTGTCGGTGTCGTCGCAAAGAGGCGCGGGAGTAGTTTGCTACAGCACGAGAACTGCTTTGTGTAAGACTTAACACCGCGACTGATTAGAGAGCGACGATTGCAGCGCGATGTCAAGGCCGAACTCACCTTTAAGTAGCCCCTGATGTTACTCTCTAGTTTGACCCAGAAATCCCACTTCACACATGTCGCAGTGATGAAGATTCACAGTCCTCGCGGTTGCACTGCTACAAACACACGCACCTGGTGATTCTGGAAAGTGTGTGTGTGTGCGCGCAAAAAGTGATTTCGGTCAAGTGAAAGGGGAATGAATCAATTTCAACCGTTGCGTGAATATCGAGCACGAGAGGAATTTGTGGGATTTGTGGGATGAGATGGAATTTTCGTCCCCCTTTTCTATGCATTGTAGCATTCAGCCTTGCCTGCGCATAGAACACACACTCTATCTGAAAAATATATCATCTTCGAACAAGTCGTCACCCCTGACTTTTGCGCCGACTAATATCCCAGAATGTCAGATGAGTACGAGATCTTGAACGCCCAAATCCTCCTTCAATGGACCTACACGGAGTCCCGGGGGACTGCTCATGGGCATGTAACACGATCCTCGGTTGAAGTCTTTAATCCAGAGACTCACAATAGCCTCCACTCTCGCTGCTTCTTCCTCGATATATTTGGACGAAATCAAGGGCCCGATCACTGTGAAGGTATTGCTGTTTGCATTGCTGGCCCGTAGAACAACGGGCAGAGAAGCACCCCTCAGCAAGGCAACTATATCGCCACTTGCTGCGGATTCCGGAACCAGACACGGCGTTTTGCACAGCGACCGCACCACTGAAGATGTAGTTCTGTGGGTTGGGACATCTCCCATTCCGAAGAAAGCTTTGAAGACATCCACAGGTCCCGGAGATGGAACTGGTCTGGCTCGGAAATCAATTTCCTTGAAGCCTCTCAAATTCTCTATCCTCGTGTGCAAACCCCTTCTGAAGTTGCTAAAGATATTGCTGAAATCCATGAATGCTCGAGCTTGAACTGCAAGTCGAGATTGCAGCTCGTTTTGCGCAGACGATATGACCTTCAAGCGACCAAGAACAGTGCCACGACATGTCAATTTGCGTCCTGCACCATCTGAGATGAATTTCATCTTTGGACGCGAGTGCAAATAACGTTGAAACACGTTGAAACGGGTGTTCTGCGGCAAGCATATCCCCATGGATGCGACTCCAATTCATAGCCGTAGTGCTCCTCACCGGTTCGTGTAGAATCCAATCGAAGTCGAGATTCGGTCGAAAGGTCTTCTAGTCGGGTACCCAACTTGGAAGTTCAATCCGGTTTCTTTGGGTTTGACAGGCAAACAAGATGATATCAAGAGAGTCGTGAAGCTGCATGACATATTCGGCCGTGTCAGTAAACACCTCGGTCACTGTGCGGGAGTAGTCAACCGAGAGACACGGAGCTTGATCAGCTGTGAGGATGGATACCGGAGGCCCATCCAAGCCAGGCACCCGTGAAGGTCCAGCGCTTCCGCGTCTGTTCACACTGGTTGTCAGCGTAGCGGTCATGCTCAGGACGCCATAAACGTAGTCTCTCTCGTCCATGGCCTTGAAAAACCCGGCGCCGCGCAGAATTCGGTCCAAGATCCAGTTCGAGTCGTCTGCTAGGTTCCTCTTGGCAAGTAGCGAAGCAATCAATGCGTTATCACGCAGTGTCTGGCGGTGGTCCTTGACAGACTATCCACACCAGCAGTGTTGATTTCGCCTTTCCTGAGAAAGTGGAAATGTTCAAAATCTTCCACCCATTCCACCAGGCGTGAAACTTGCTTGTGAAGGTGAAACCAATCGATGCGAGAACTGCCTGCTTGGACATGAAGAGATCTCGCAGCGAAGACTTCCTGTCTTACCTACCTCAGGATCAGTACAAAGCGCATATTGAGGCATATTGAGCCACCACGGGCTAAGATCATGTGTTCAAGAGAATCAACTCACCCAAACTCTGCGAAACCACGGTCTGCTCGCCAAGATCTCCAAGCCACGGTAAACGGCTTTGAGTCCGTCAAGACACCCCAATTGATGCATGACATTGGACGAGAAGTGTATGAGATAGTCGATTGTGGCACCACCACATTCGCTCTCGTTGCCTAGCCACGCGATGACGGTCTCGGCTGTTGCGTAGATGCCGAACATCTTCTGGATCTGTTCAGATTTCTCACCATCGTCCGCCTGCTTGATGCATATCGCGTCAATCCAAAGGTATCTGCTCCTTTCTCGGTATCTGAGCTCTTGTAAGGCCGCGTAAGCATTGTATGGAATCTCCGTTGGTCTTCCATCGCAAAGAATAGTCTCTGTCCTGCCACTAGACCCCCAACTCCAAGATAGAGCATCAAAGGTGACGAGCGTTCCATCTATCTCAGCTCCGCCACTAGTTAGCACTGCATTCTGCATTGTAGAGTCTGATCCGTATCTGTTCGCCAGGTTCACCGGGACTTTGACGCAGTATCCGGATTTGATGCGGGCTGATAGGCGTGTAGGTCCTGGAGGGTGCCACAGTGCGCTGTCGATTGGCTGAGGGTTCAATTGGCGGCCCTGGCTCATAGTCATACTGATAGTGCCGTAGCCAGCAATCAGGTGCGCACGTTGTTGACCTCCGCGATGCCATGGAATATCCGATACTAATACAGGGTCAGTCGCTATCAAACACCACACATACCCTAACTCGCAAGGCCGGCGGACATAAAATAGGGATAAGGCACAAGACCTTTTTTGAGAGAGTGTCAGAGTGTACAACCCACCAGATATAACACTCAAAGGGAGTTAAATGGGCAGGTTTGCAGCTGTATTTGGCTACTCCTGGTTGGCCGCCCAACAGGCAACCGTGGGGTAGGAAGAAGGCACAAGAGTGAGGCTGAGTCGAGACGAATGCCTAGCCACCTCATGTCCTATCAAACACACGCCTTCACGCTTCAGCCGCAATTGACTGGAAAGCGGCAGACGAGATCCATCCCGCGCTGGGCGTCACAGACTTGTATGTATACTGGTAGATATATCAACGTTGGGAAAGTATTGAATGAGAACTCGCTACGAAGCTGCGATCGACGACGAGAGTGAGAGAATCGCCAATCGTGATTTTCGGAAGTCTCTATACCCCTTTTACCGCCCCACCATCAATCCTGACCGCTGAGCCCGTCATCCAACGCGCAGAAGGTGAAAGCAAATAGGCGACGAGCTCTGCGATCTCCTCGGGCTTTCCGAAGCGACTGATACCCATCGACTTGCGCATATTCTCTTTAGCCTCTTCGAGAGGAATGCCTTTCGTTTCCGCAACTTGCGTCGCCATGGTCACCAATCGCTCGGTTTCGACCGGCCCCGGCAGTATAGTGTTGACCTGGATGCCATCTTCAATGCCGCGGTCAGCGAACGCCTTTGACAGAGCATTGACCGCTGAGTTGACGACCGCCACGGCTGCATTGCCTGCTTTGGGTGCCTCGGCCGCCACTCCGGACATGAACAGCACGGCGCCCTTCGAGGCTTTCAAATACGGCCAGGCCTCGATCGTGAGGCGCCGCGCACCGTGCAATTTCAGGTCGAACCCGGCATTCCACTGCTCGTCGGTCAGCTTGAAAAGGTCGATTGGCTTTACGGAACCGGCATTGTTGAAGAGGGCATCGATCCGCCCGAACTTGTCGACTGTCTTGGCCACCACTTCCTTGGCGGATTCGGGGAGAGATAAATCTGCCGGTATTGTGAGCGTTTTGGCTCCCTCGACTTCCACCTCGGCCGCTACCTTGCGCAGCAGCGACTCGTTGCGGGCGACAAGCACGATCGTCGAGTAGATTTTGGCAAGCCGGACCGCCGATGCGGCACCCAGGCCTTGAGATGCGCCAGTGACGATGACGAGGCTCTCAGGTTGAGACATTGCCGCCAAGGAGACACTGCTGAGGCCAAGAGACCAAAAAAAAGGAGACTCGAGAGAACTACGCAACAAGCCTTTAGATGGAATAAGAAAAGGAACGCAAACGATAATCACAGTCTCACGGGAGTTGGAGCGGGAAAGGTTGATACAAGCCGCGGGGACGGTCATTCCCCCCCACATCAAGACAGCAGGGGGTAACAGAACAGAATTCAAGTCGCCCCCCCAAGGAATCACACTTGCCGTGTACCACTCAGGTCTTAGTAAGCCACCCTGACAAAATTTGTTGTCAAAGTAAGCAATCTCTCCATCTTTACCCAGCACATTTGACCTTCCCTCTAGTCTAGCCACGTGAAATGTTTCGCCATCTACACAACTCATATCAAGAATAAGGGACGTGGTTGAAAGAGCTGAGATTCTGTCACAAGTTCGATTAAAAAACCCCTTATCCGACAAAGCTGGCTGTGGCGTCCAAGATGAACTGGACAGTCTCCTCAGGCCTACTAAGCATAGGCGAATGACTGCTGTCAATCTCTCTCAAGGTAACATCTGCTCCTGCATCCTTGGCCGTTTGCACAAACATTTTCTGTACCTCCACTGGCAAGCATTGGTCTTGCTTGGTAGCAAGATACCACACTGGAACATCCTTCCATCCGCTGTAGGTATGTTCACCGTCTTGGGTCAATGTCTTCAGCGAATGTGGGGTGAGTTTCTGAACCCACTCATTCCCTTCTTCTTCGGGTAGATCGTGATAAAAGTACCCTCGGACATCACCAGTAACTACTGCAAAGCCCGTCTCCTCATCGAGTTTCCAGGTCGAGGGTGGTTGGCCCCCCATGCCCTCAAGAAAGTTTTTCACCACAGGGGCAACAAAGCCAGTTGCCATCAGGATGAGGCCAATAACATGCCCCGATGTCTTGTTATTTGTTGATAAAGATGCTGCATCTGGTTTTCCTTTCGGGGGAGTGAGGCCCTTGATCGCGCTTTCTCCCACAACGCCACCATATGAGTGGACTATCACCACCACATCGCGTCCCTGGGCCGTCTCGGAGACGAGGACATCCCTCACGGCTTGGATATCACCCGGGAGAGTTGCGCTCGGGTCGGACAGTGTTGATGGCAAGGTGACCGAGATGCATTTGTATTGGTGTTGGCTTTCGAGCGCGGTAGTGAGTTTGTCCCACGTGGCGGCAGGGTGCCACGCTCCTGGTACAAAGACGAGAGTAGGTTTGGACGACATGACTGATTGTGACTCTTGATGAAAGAGAAAGTCCTGGATGTTTGATGCTGGCAAGACGTCCTTTTAAATGAGAGTGTCGACCTTTCTTCCACCGACGCCACCACCTGCAGAGGGAGATACCCACCCTGGACCTTCCTAAAAGGTAACATATCGGAGTACGGATCGGGCGACGGAAGGTCAGAGAACCAATCAAGTCACAGTTGAGGGGCAAGCGAAACCACTCTCGGAAAGTCCAGAGCACGAGAATGGATCCACCTGTCAATATCAACAGCAAGTTGGCTATCAATTTTCTCATGTCCATCTGATCATCGTGGTCGGCCAGGGCAGCTGAATACCGAACACCTCAACAGCGCCCGTCACCATGCTAAATGTGAGCATCCATCCATAAATTCCCTAATCACAAACGCCAATCGATCAACGAAGCCATGTCCAGAATCCCTTGCTTTCCTCGCTAGCCCCCTCAGCACATTGATACGTTGATACTTCCTCAAACGCCCGCTTGCTTAGCCTCTCTACGCCGTATATTCTCTCCCTGATTTCCGAAATCCCCTCAAGCTCGAAACATCTTGACCACCTGTTTCACCGTCTTCCGGCAAATGGGACAGAGCTCACACTGTCTGGCGCACTCAACACAAGCACACACGTGGCCACAGTCGAAGAACAATGCATCGATCTCGTTGCCGTAGCAGATCTGGCACAAGTCCGCTTGCTCATCCGCGACCTGCCAGTACGTGGTTCCCATTCCCCAGCGCTTGCCGTTCTCAAAGCCGCCGACGTACTTGTTCCCCGTTCTGGCTTCCACAAAAGTCCCTTGGCCGTGACGTTCGTCCTGGTACCATTCCCCTTCGTAGGTGTCGCCGTTGCAATACGTCATTTTGCCTCCTTTGCCGCATTTGACGTTACAGACGAGTGGCCCTTCGTAGATATTGCCTGTGGAGCTGATGCTGAAACACCTGGCCCCGTGACAGAGCCCATTGACCAGAGGTCCTTTGTAGTAGTCGGTTCCAAAAACCGCAAGCTCGACAGGCTCGGTGGTTGTCACGGATTGTATGGGATGTCGTCGCTCTACCATCCGCAGGTAGGTCGAGAGCTCGTGGGGTGTAGCGAATTTGCCTTCTTTCTCAAGCTCCTTCACACGAGTTTCGGATACCGGCTCGTAAACGACAAGATCACAACCGTTGACAAATCTGGGGTCCAAGAATGTATCCTCGGGCCCCACAATGCTTCCATCGACGGTTGAATGACGACGCCAGGCGATAAATTGCTTGTCCGGCCCATATCCAAAGCGTCTCTGCACAAAGTCTCTCACCTTTTCTTCGGACCTGGCAAAGAATGTTCCCTGGACACGGAAAGTCTGCGTGTCGACGTCGAACATCTGGAGAAAGCCGTAGATGTTATCAACCGGGCCTTGCTTTTCAGGGGGTGGTGACGAAGACTGCGACGATTCGCTGGATTGCGAGGCCGAATGGTTGGTGGAAGCAGATCCGGAGTTCATCACAAAATCCATGGCTTCAGAGTCCTCGGAGATGACTGCAGCAATCAAGGATTCTTCGGCTTGAGACAGTGTCGACAGTCCCGGTGCTGACGTGAGTGCCGTCTCAGTATTGACTAGCAGACTTGTCACATCGACATGTGCTGCCGCATCAATAAGATGACCATGAGGCACATTCGCAGTCAAGCTTTCTTCGGCGGTTGGAGGCGGGATCTCGAGCTGCATGGGCGTGTCTTGGTCATTAACTTCCACGGCCACAGCGGATGGTTGTTGTCTGGTGTTTGCGGCGCGGTCAATGTCAGCCGCAACAGCGGCTCGAATTGAAGCTTGCTCGGCATCCGGAGCAGCAACCTCTTCTTCGTTCTCGTTGGCGACACTAGCTGAATCCGAAGTCTGGCTGCTTGAGCGTAAGAGAACCGAATCCACTGGGTCGTTCGTTTTGTCTGGCTCCCCAAACAATTCAACCTCATCCTTGCTGAGCACCGACATCCACAAGCATAACGGCTGACCTGGAAAACAGCCATTGCCTATCGCCTCGGTGAGGTGAACGTTAACCAGTTGAGCAGTTGCATAATGTCCAATCCCACTGTAACCCATCCCAAAAAGTCGAATCGTCTGAGGATCACTAATTCCAAGCTTTGCGGCAAGACGTTGCCTCAGATCCTGATAGGTTGCACATCTCGGCGAGCTCAGCAGATGAAACATGCCTTTGTGTCGAGACTGCTGTTTGATGTTGTACATATCCAGCAGGCCTTCCCGGCCGATGATGCCTTCGTCAGAGTAGACCTCAATGCTGATTTCTTGCAAGTCCCCATCGGTGGCATCTTCTGTAAAGTTTCCATGCGCCTCCTGATACGAAGAATCCAGGTACGGCGCGAGCCATTTCGGGAGTTGATACGGTTCCAGACATCCGGGCAGATAGTCAGCCAAGCAGCTGGTTCTGATGTACATTGCCATATAAGCAGTTGTTCGGGTTGAGTTGAAATCTTTCAGAGCCTGTCCTTCGAGTCCTTCAAATGCTTGTATTATCTTCCGGTTGTAGGAAAACACCTGGTTACCATCACCGTCCTCAAAAGCCAGCCACATTGTGTTAGGTCCATTCGGCCGCAAAATCGTGTAAAATTTTCCCGAGTTCCTCACGCCAGCATGGGCCATGAATCCATAAAGAGTGTATTTGCCACCTTCGCTGGTGCTGAATTCCGAAATATCGATTTCATCGTTCAAGATCACACGGTCATATAGTAGCCTCCATTCTCGGGTGGTCTTGTCAAACTTGTCCCGTGCAAGCAAAAGAGGCAAAAAATCGGGAAGACATCCTTTGAAATTCATGTCCCTCAAAGTACGGGTTAGTGTTTGCTGGACATCGAGCACATTCTCCACGGGCAACGGCGGCAATGACATTGGGCCACTTGGACCATCAAAGATTGCTCTCAGGGATCTCAAGCTTTCTTCGTCGTCATCCAATTCAAGTTCGATCGTCCGTCGAAAGGCTTCCCAGAAGGTTTGAACATCAGTGTATTCTTCTCCAACGTCTTTCATGGCCTGGATCGCAGGGTACAGGTCCACATAAGTTTCACGTTCTTTCCTTGACGTCCGCATCAGAAAGAGTATCATTTGGAGTTGCGCGATGAATGGCTTTGGTCGGACTTGGGAATTATGTCGCCAGCTTCCGGTGTCGACACGCTGCAGCAGCTTGCGAAAAGGGGCCAAAAGAAGCCATGCGGTCATCCCTGCCACGGCAGGGCTATGGTAGAGTGGAGGAGTTCCCATGGGGAAATACCCTGCCAGCGATTTCGAGTCCCAGTGAGGTTCGGCATCAGAGCTCCGCCACCACAAGGCCTTCGTCGGGTCATTGAAAATGCGGATGTAGGCGTCAATTGCAATAGTGTCGTTCTGTAAGAGCGGTGCTCTTTGCAAGTGCTGCCGGAGGTGTGCCTCTCTCCAAGGGCCTGCGACACTCGACCAGCCCCAATCATCCACATACTTGGAGAATTGACCCTCAGTGGAGGCATACGCACAAGTGCGTGGCTCTTCGGGGTTGTACATCACCACACCAAGCTGGGCAGACAGCCGCCAATCACCGTCTCCGATGTCTGAAGTCGTCTGCACGTCTAGCACCTCATCATGGCCAGTATCAGGGACACTGGGATTTCCTCCTTCCGAAGGTGGCTGGTTGTCTTGTTTTTGGCTGGCAGAGGTTGTGGAGGGTGTGGTTGAAGAATGGTCGTCTTTCTTCACGGTTCGTTCGGTTTTGAGAGTCATGGTTGGAACGGCGTCACTGCCAAAATCCGCATCTGGAGGCCCTTCGAAGAATGAGAATGTGCTTTCAGAGGATTTGGTGTCCGGTTTTGGAGGTCTTCTGCTACATTTGAGGTAAGCACTGTAAGAGGTAGAGGTATGGCCACGCGGGTAGAATTTGATTTGCCAATAGTTCCCATCCACAACAGCAGGAGGGGAAACCATGACTCTGGAATGGTTTGGTCTATCCTTGGTCCCTCTAACTCCCTTGATGACCCAGCTGAGGCGCAACTTCTTGATCGGCCGCGTGTCCGGGATGTCCACATTTGAATAGATGCGCTTCTCCATACCGGGAACGTCCAGTGCATTCACCTCTGTACCCCTAGATTCTCTCATCCTTAGCTCTTCCATCTCCTCGTCACTTGGCTTTGACCAGTCTTCTTCAAAGTTTACCCATTCTGGGATGTTGTTGCGAGGCTCGGGTGGAGGGGGAGGCGTCGAACTGGGGTCTTCGCTCGGGACTTCTGCTTCTACTGCTGCTGTTTCTTCTTCCTCAATAGGTGCCGGTTCCGGAACGACCAAGCTGTCTTGTACCTCCGCCGGAGGTTCTTCTTCAATGACACTGGCCGATTCTTGGGGTTCAGCTTCAGGCTCTGGATGGGCCACATCCGCCATTTCTGCGTCCGCGGGTTCCGGTGAGGACGAAGGAATATCGGAGTGAGATCGAGTGGAGGTGGAAGAGAGAGGTTCGTGTGGTTCAGGCCCGGGCATCGTTGATGTCTGTGAGTGGTGGCTAGGGTCAAGGTCCGCATTGAACGACGAGTTTAACGTATGAGGCGGATAAGGATGGGTTTGAACAAGGACTGGCGAAGTGCCTTGGGAGGCCATGATACCAGCAGCAGTGCCAGAAACCGACAAGCAGCAAAGAAAGCAGTGGTAAGAGAAAAGTAAGGCGGTGAATGCTTGGGTTAGGATTGTATATCAGTTAGAGTGTGTTTGTTTTATCAGACAAAGTACGAGCACTGCGTCACATTTTCAAAAAGTTGACAATGGTCTTTGGGGGATGAGGCAAGTGTGACAACTGGAATTCAGGATGGGCAGGGAGCTTTTGTGTGCACCAAAAGGCTTTGGACATTTACATTCACAGAGGGTGCTGCATTTATGCAGGAATATGGTAGAACCGGTAAGTGGCAGGCAACGAACGAAGTCCCAGGCATCGGCGTGGAGGCTTAGCTATTGGACAGTCCCGACAGGCTCCAGCACTTGGATCCCCCCGTTTAAGTGTTTTAAGTCGCCGCGTGCAGGGCCAGTCTACTAGGCCTACCCTGTAATGGCTAACTGGCACCACTGGCCTCCTCTACCCCCACGTAAATGACTCCCCAGCTGTCGCCACCCGCCTTTGGGCTTTGGGCCGCAAAGCCTGCGTCCCTGCCTAGGTAGTGAGGCTCAGCCATTATTTAGTCCTTTGCAGGTGTCTGACTCTCTTCCAAGCGCCCAGCCTCATCTTTGACTGGTAGAGCTGGCGATGTGGCCCCCTTCCGTCCAAGGACCCATTGGCTCGTGGGACACCAAGAGGACCCTTAATGTGATCTGTCCACTGCCACCGGCACGCACTTGGGCAAGCCTTTATTTATCCTTTGTGAAAACCCTCCCATTTTCTCAACCCTCTCAGCCTGACTCACTTTCGCCAGTCAGAAATCAGCGGGTCTGGCGATCCCCCAACCGTCACACCACGCTGGTGGTCTCCACACTCTTTCATCATTTTCGTTGTGACGAGGCACGGAGGCTGTCTGCCTTAGGCCATGTGAGTAACGAGATATCGGCAGTCTCAGAGAACAGTTGGAGATTTCATCTGACTGTCTGCGAATCATGTTTTTGGTTCTGGTTTTGCAAAAGTCCCAGCCACGATCAAGGGGAAACTTATTGTACTGAAAATCTTCGTTAGCCTAGATTCTTGTCTATAGAATCTTGAACAAGAATGACAACTCACGCCTCGACATAGACCTGTTTGTTGACAATGTTAGTCTTCTGCAGTCATCAAGTTGGGCTCTATCCTTTTCATACCTTGACACTGTCTCCGTCGGCTTTGATTCTGCTCTTGGTCAATTTCCAAACAAGATACTGACACGGACCACTGGAGAAGACCTACTTGCCCCAACTCACTGCTTCGTCTGGTCGGGCGCCAGCATCACTCCCATCGAATTCCTGTGCCGTGTTAACATAGACCGCACTTTCGGCGCCGTTTCGCATCAGGCACGCATTAGCGATGTGGTGCTTGACCACCCCGCCTCCAAGGATGATCATGCCCGCTCGTTTCGCCCGCACAGCAATTGTATTGATTTTCCGAATGTCCTTGGCTATGTCGATGCCGAGATGGAGTGGGGAGGCTTTGAAAGAGTGGAAGTAGATCATGTCTCCTAGACTGCCATCTGTCAAGGCAGGACAGAAGACTGGAATGTCATTCTTGTATGCCCAGTAGTATACCGATGATTCGTCATTGATCTCTTTGCCCAGGCGGTGGATTATGGTGCTGGGAGTCCACATGAACCGTTCTCCGGATCGTGCAAACTCTTCTTCCTGCTCCACTAGCATCCTGTCTAGAATGGGGATGATCCAGTCCTCGAAGGCACAATAGTTGTTGTTGGGAACAATGAGATTCCCAATGCGATTCAGTCCCTTAGCTCGTAAGGCAGCGCCAGAAGCGGAAAAGGAGCCCAGATAAGTGGGAGCCAAACACTTGATGAAGTCCTCCTCAACTCCCCCAGCAGTGGTGACAATCGCTGAGACGTGACGGTGCTGGACAAGATAGCGAAAGGTGTCACGCAGGCCTGATGAAATCATATTGGAGGTGTACCCTAGGAAAATGGTGGTTTTCTCTCCTGAGTCGGGATCTCTCCATGATCTCTGTGCGCCGTCAGAAATCCTTCATTTTTCAACGGATAAGTTACCAGAAACAGACCATATCGTTAATAATACGGATGGCATCGCCTATCGAACTAGATTGGAAGCCTTGCCCAGTCAGTTGGTCAATAAAATTCGATATTATAGTCCGTTGTTCCTCTGGTACTGCGGCCCAGTCGATGCCTCGGACCTGTTGAGTCTCGTCAGGAACAGGCTCCGATGCTACCAGAACAGCATCAGTGGCTTTAGCAGGTGGTGCGGATCCCATAATCGACTGCTATGCTTGGTCTTCTCCGTGGCTAATGGGTGGGTGGGAATAGAGGGATGACTTTATACAACGCAGGGGGAAAAAAACTGCCTGGTACAAAATGTATCTCATATTGTGATTCGCTATGTGGTGGGTGGCAGCCTATCAGCCTATCAAACTTGATCAGCCCTGGTTGGAGTCTGGGCGCCCCTGTCCTCGTACGAGCATGTTTAAATCTGGGGCGCTAATAGCGGATGGTGAGCTCGCTAGGGGCCCACGAGCTCTTTAGGGGAACGTTGTTATTCCTCTCAGGATTGGGTGGTGTGTAAGATGGGTAGTAACAGACCTGTATTAACGTGGTACCTCCTGGGCATTAGAGGGGTAATACTCCTGTAATTGAGCTGACATTAACTCGTAATAGAATTTCTTGGGTTGACGCAATGTCCGTCTTCACGCGCACGGGCAACGGATCGGCGGCAGCGGCTAAGATTTGAGGTGCAGGCAGCCCGACGGTGGCCTTAGCACACTCGCTAGGTATCTTGTGCCGCCCGCAACGGAGAAGCAACAAGCACCAAGCTCCAGGCGTCTTTTCCTCCCTCTCTCCTCTTCCTCCACCTGCGCTACCTGCACCACCACCACCACCACAAGCGCCTTTTCCATGTCAGACCCATTCATCTCTTTTCGTCCCTTCTTCCTCCCTGGTCTTTTTCCATCTTTTCCCATCAACTTCATTTTAACCCTACCACTCCAATTAACGCAGCCCGCATGATCGCGCACTGACTCTCAACCTCTAACTGCGACTTCGCGATTTACACAACCGCCAATCCGCCGCGTTTCCCTGCCACACGGGCTTCAAGCACCCATTTCAACCTCAAAACTCTACCTTGCGTTCTCTTCGGCAAATCGAGGTTCAATCCATTTTTCCCACGTATTGCGCGATCGATAATTCACTTTATCTTCCACTCGTCTTGCACTCGTCTTGCACTTGTCCTTGTGTACCTCTATCGACTAGGACAGTGTCGAGGACGCGAAAACCCGGACGACGAACTCGATCTTAATTCACGCAACTGGCCTCAGGGAGCTGACAAAGGACCCTACACTTCGCTCTATTGCTATTCGGTAGTCTTGGCCCCCCAAAGTGCGGAACGCCGCAGATACGCCTGATCAGTGGGCGACTGCGTGGCTGTGGCTTTTCATCTGCGGCGAACGACTTTCCTTTGACAGCGGGAAATTCAAGTCGAACAGAACAGGATCGAAACACTAGCGTGCAAAGACGAAGCCCAGGCATTGTCCAGACAGGATTATCTCAGCCCTTGAATAACCACGCTAACGGACGCCAAACCCACAGTGCCCAAGATCACCTGCGTCGATAGGAAGTTCCAACCTTGGGCTGGCCCAGATCGAGGGATCCAAAGGGCCTTAAGATCACGTGATGTGCTCCGCCGCAAGCGATCAGACTCCGGGCCAATAGCATTCACCTTAGCTTGAAGGCCTGTGGGGGGGTATGTCGTCTTCAAGATATCCTCCTCCAGCAAGAGATCGCTCTCCACCTCGGTTCGATCGCAGACCGCCCACAAACTACACGCCTACAAGTTCGTCATACAGGGGTCAAGCGGAACCAGGTTTGCTGGCGGCGCAAAGAGATCCTCCTCGAGGTCCAAAGGCTGACTTCCGAGGTGGTGGTGGTTTTCCATTTGCGCCAACCGCGCGTGGAAGAGGTGGAGGATTCGCTCCCCGACCCAATGACACCTGGGAGAGAGATCGTGAAAGGGACCGCGAACGAGATACCCGGCCACCTCCACAGTCTTACCGCGCTCGAGAGGACGACCGCACCGAATGGACTCGGCGTGATCGCGATTTCGCAGTGACCGATCGAACCATTCCTTCAGCGAGAGATACCCGACCATATGTTGGCAGAGAGCGTTCGGCCTCTCCAGTCCGACCCAGGAGGGACTCGCGGGAATCGCTTCCCTCTAACTTTGCTCGCCCCACAGAATCTGCGTCGTCATACTACCCTGCTGCAGGGCGTGGCGGGCTTAGCCGCGGTAGAGGCAGAGGCGATTGGGACCGGGGCAGAGGCCGGAGTTCTTTCGTAAGCGAACGCGACCGAGAGCGAGATTTATTCCACCCACGTAGCCGTTCGAGAGAAAGCCGTCGTGATCGCGAGTTCGACCGCGGTCGGCCCGCCCCTGGGGATGCTGATCGCCCGGACAGGTACGAACGTCGCGATTATGAACGCAGTCGAGAGCCCGAAGTCAGGCCTCGGGACTTACGGGAGCACGATGTGTGGCCAAGGGATCAATCCCCGGCCAGGGGATCCACTGTAAATATGGCCGCTGCTGTTACTACCCCATCTGCCTCCGTCAGTGACCGACCTGGGAAGCCCGACTTTGAGGCAGGCAGACGGCCGTCAGTTGTCACCACTCCGATTAGTGCGCTCCGTGAAAATCGGCGTGATGGTGACGGAGCGGATTATTTTGGAAGTTCGAGGTTGGATACCTCCCGTCGTGAACCACCCCAGCTTCCACAACAACCTCCAACTCCGATCGGCCTTGACTATGGTCCTCCACCGTCCTTGCCGTCCGTCACCACTCCCGCCACAGAAAAGGCAACCATACCTAGGCCGCAAACTGCCAAGACGGAGCAAGGAGCACCTTCTCCAGCTACTTTTCAACCGCCTAGTGGGCCAAAAGCTGGCAGAACAGCTCCAGCAGCAAGTCTCGGCCAGTCTGTCAAAACGCCTCAGCACCAAGAGGCCTGGGCTCGCACTGAGCCTGTGTCGCGCCAGGTCCGGCCAGGTGTAATGACAAGCGCAAGTAACTTATCCATGGAAGGTAGCGCAAAGAAAGACGAGCTGCCCGCCGAACCTAAACCCCCTGCTGCCCCAGCCGCTGACCGTGCTATGCCTCCAAATGTCCCGTCTGGTCCGCGAATGGGCAATACGACTCCCTACAAACACAGACTATCGTCAAGTGAGCCGGCTGGTTCGGGACCTCCTCCTATGGCACCAAGGGAACCTTCAAAACCTTCCGGGCTTGACAATCGAGCCCCAGCAATTCCCACGGGCCCTCGTCTCGACCGTGAAGGAACAAGGACAAGCTCAGGGACGGCCTCGAAGATATGGGTCTCTCCAGACTACAAGTCAAAGCCATCCATCATGAACGCGATGAATAAACCATTCCCGCTTGAAACTCGGGACAGAGGTCCTATACCAACGGGACCAAGACAGCAGAGCGTGGTCCCACCACACCCGGACAAGACCCGAGGGACCCATCCATCTGCAAACTCCCCTCCAACTGCGCCATCGGGACCCAGGGCCTTGATTGCAACAAGCCCTAAAATTCAAGACGTCAAAATGACCCTCTTACCTGCCAGGGGAGCAGCCAACGAGATACACCATCAAGAAGATGTGATAATGTCGGTTCCCGCTTCCAGTGAGGACGACGACGACGACGAAGCTGGAGATGACTCCTTTGACGAAGAGTACTATGTTGAATCTGAAGAGAGGCACAAACGGGAAATGGAACTACTCGCGACAAAGAAACCACCGTCTCTACTACAGGATACGGTGGTAGTAGCCCTCCTGGTGAAGCTGCAATTTCTCCATATGATATCTCAAGATCCCGTGGCCAAACCTGAGACCACACCGGTGGAAGTTACAAAAGAGGAGGCACCTGTTACTGTTACTGTTCCAACTGGGTTACCATCTCCACAGCAAGTCCCCGAAGAGACTGAGTCTAAGGAGGAAACATTGGCAACAGAACCACCATATCCCAAAGGACGGCCTCTCAAGCAGCCACCGGTGAACCCGATACCCACCCCTCCTATCGAGGATTTACCATATCTGAAGTCGGGACCTATGGAGCCAGTTGTCTTTGAAGAATCGGATGATGAAGTCGAACGTGAAGCAGTTTCGATTCTTTTACAACAGGAATTTGAGCGTAATGCTTGGGACTGGAGATCCGAACTTGAAGAAATGCACGCAGAATTCAAGGCCCGATATCCTGTGTGGAAGCAAGAAATCCAGCAACTCGAGCAAGAACGCCGTGAGTCGCAGGCTAGCCCTGCGCCTGCTTCCCCTGCACCGTCAGCGGCGCCGTCAGTTACACCTTCACTAACCCACGAACGTACGAGAGGTGCGCGGAATACGACAGAAGCAGATCTGCAAGCCGCAATTTTGATGTCTCAGCAGTCTCTCAAAGAAGAGGAAGAACGACGCGAGAGAGAAGCAGCTTCCAGCTCTGTGCCCAACTATGACCTGGAGGCAGTGGTTCCGCCAATGTTAAAGCCCGCCGACATAGAACTATCCCAGTTTGAAGAGAGAAATCGTCTCGTCCCAAATGACTTGGCGCTCTACGCTTTTGCCTATCTTCCACCCGAGGATGATTTTACAGAGGAGGAACAATCCCTCTTCATCGAAGCTTACTGTCAAACTCCGAAGAAATGGGGCACGATTGCAGAGTCCATCCCAGGTAGAACATATCAAGAGTGCATACTCCATTACTACTTGACCAAGGCCAAGGCTCACTACAAAGACCTCTTGAGACGATCGCAGCCTAGGAAGCGCGGTCGGCGAGTGGCAGCGACCAAACCCCGTTCAACGGCTCTGATGTCCGAGCTTCTCAATGGTGACGATGCGGAAGCGACACCTGTTCCTGTCACAGACAGTGGGAGGCCAAGGCGGGCGGCGGCACCAACGTTCGGAGATGCTCCGAGTGAAGCAGACTCTTCAACACCCGTTCCACAGTCGAAGAAGCTTACAGCGGCATTGAAAGACGGTAATTCAGATGGGAGTGCGAAAACCTCGAGGGGTCGCAAGACTGGGGCTGCCACGAAGGTGCGGAGGACCAAGGCACAAATACAGGCGGAGCAACAACAACAAGTTCTACCACTGGCCCCCGCTGAAGCCTCGCCGAGCAAAGCTGCGACTTCTACCAAGGCAGAAAGAGGGCGAACGCTTGTTCGTGCCGAAAATGTGCCCATCAGGCCCGATCCTCCTCCTTCCGTTCCGACAGTGCAAGTGCAGCGAGCAGTTGAAGCAGGTCTCCAGCCTTATCCTGTTGGCGATGTCCCCGCCGGTCCTCCGACAGCTCCATCGTCGGCCGCGGCCTCACCATATTCCAGTTATTGGTCAGTTACCGAACAGAATAAGTTCCCAGAACTTCTTTCATACTTTGGTCGAGACTTCACAGCAATTGCCGACTTCATGAAAACGAAGAGCGCGATGATGGTGAGTCCGCCGCCACTTGGGTCACCCTCGGTGGCTAATAAGATGCAGATTAAGAATTATTACTCTCGGCAGGTCGATGGCGGCAAGGATGAGCTCGAAAAGTTTGGTCAGATGGGAGATCAGATGCGTGAACAGATGCGCGTAGCTGGGAAAGTCGCCATTCCGCCTCCGAGTCCTATTGTAACTTCAAAACGTCGACATGACACAGCGTTAGGTCCCCTCAGTCGTCCAACTACCCAGGGTGAACAGACCATCATGAATGGTGAGCTTGCAGTCTCAGCAATCAAACCGAGCGTTGTTGAAGACTTTCCAAGAAGTATGCTCGACAGGACAGTCTCCGGGGACATGGCATCTCAACCACACCCGGTCGCACGAGAGGCAATTCGTGAAGCCCCTTTGCCCACTCACCTTCCAACAAAGACCGAGGAGCTTCCAAGATTAGACGGTCGTCCAGCTCTCTTCAGCCATAAACCATTGCACGGTCCCAAAGCTGGCGTTTTTCAGGACGATGTTGGCTTCCAGCCGTCCCGTCAAACTCTCAGGGCACCACTTCAGGAGCAGTCGCCTCAAATACTCACACAGAGACTTCCAGATATGCCGCGTCCTGAATTAGGTCAACAACCATCAATACCCGCAAACGGCCCTAGCCTTCTAGGGCTGCGAGAGCCTATCATACCCGTGCAGCAGCGATCCCAGGCTCCACCAGCTGTTCCCGTTCAGGTTCAAGCCCATGTTGAAAAGTATACCCAGCCAAATGCCCTGCATCCCAGCCATAGCCGCAACAGCAGCTCGACAACTCCGAGCCACCCGCCTTTAGAGACGCCTCAGGACATGGCTTCTTTACGTCGTATAGACAATCAACATGCACTGTACCGGACCGGCCCGACAGAGTCCCCAGCATTGACACCGATCCAAATTCATACTTCTCAGCCGCCACGAGCTGAGATATCTCATCCTGCTGCTCCGCCGCCTCCTGCAGACACTCCGAAACCCCCAGCCAAACGCTCGAATGTGTTCGGCCTTCTCAACGACGATCCACCAGATCCACCGCCTAAGCGGCCGTCTTTGGAGGCACCGAAACGAGCATCCATTCTTTCTCCACAGATAACTGCTCTTCCTCCAGGTCCGACCCTCTTGCAGCAGCCTCGAAGTCAGCACCATCCTGAAGACTCACTCCTAAACAGAGCGTCGAGAGGCACGTATGGGCCCGGTGGCAGTAACGTGCTCTCTACAGGCAGCGGGCAGCAATCATCGACTGATTATCCCAGCGTATATTCTCCCGCTCCTGTCACTGGCCCCAGTAACGAAGCATGGATGGACCGTTTTGATCCACGCCAGCAGGGAGCCCCCAGCGACCAACGAAGTCACCATCACTCACCTGCACCGAGTCCTTATTCCGTGATTCCACCGACTTCACAGCAGAGTAGTATCCCATCGCTCCACTCTTTGCGCGTGGATACCCCTCGAGCACCAGAACGAGCTGGAATTGATCACCGAAGGACGCTGCTAGGCCAGATCAGCCAGATTCCACATGTACCCTCTCCTCCACCTCAACAACCGACGCAGGCTGTGCCGCAACTACGCTCAGCCTCGACCTCGTCGCATCATTCACGGGTTGCCTCGGCAGGATACTCTGCTTCGCAGTCAACAAGTCAATCTTCGTCCCTCGGTCACCCGACGATTCAGCAAAATCATTCTCACTCGGCGAGCTCAACTCCAGTCTCGAGTCTTCACCACCGACCTCAGTCGTCTCTTGAATTTCCGACTCGACTGACTATCCAACAACACATGGCTCAACAAAACCAGCAGAAGCAACAGGAGCAGCAACGTGAACATGAAAGACAAATACGTCATCGAGAATTAGAGCGCGAACGGGAACGGGAACGGGAGCAGCAACAACTACCACCACCACCTTCACAGCAGCAACAGCAGCAACAGCAACAGCAACAACAGATACGCCGGGAGATGTACAGTATGGAGCACCATGCCACTCCTCCGGTGCCCCGTCCAAACCAGATGGCTGCAGCAACTAATCAAGGCCACATGACATTTGCTCAACGCGACATTCCACGGACCTTTACGCCTCCACACACACACGGTGGTGCTCACACTCATTCTCATTCACCGTTTCCGGGCCCTAGTCGTGGTCCCGGGCAAATGGGAACGCCTCATCCTCTTCATCATCCGCATCCACATTCACACCAGCTACACCAACATCAACATCAGCATCAACATCAGCACCAACATCAACAACAGCACCCACAACAGCACCAGCAACAGCAACAACACCAACATCAACATCAACATCAACACCAAGGGGGATCGCTTCCACACCTACAACCTCAAGGGTCAGGCCAACCACCGCCTCATCTGCACCATCCTCACCCTCAAGCGCCGATCCTCCACCCGGGCCAGTCGGGGCACTTTCGAGCAATGAGCCAAGGAGAAGCGAGACGCGACGAGAGGAGGTGAAGAGTGTTGACTTAAAGACCCCAGTGAGCTGTGTCTGCGGATGACATGTACGCGCTGCCAAAGGACTTTTATTTCGCACCGGAGAAGATTCTGTGTTTCTTTATGCCATCTTGGCTCTTCTTTTTCTATGTTGTTGTACATGTATGAGTGGATTGGGATAGCTGTAGGACTAGAATCCATTGTCACGAGTCTCTGCGAACAGGAAGGAGTGGGAATCAGCGAGTTATGTTCTTTTCTCGGTTTGGCCATGGGAGAGGATTTCAACCAGTGTCACGCTTCTAGTTTCGCAGTCAGGGTTCAGGTTTAGGGGGGATGGAGACGTTGTACTCGATCCAAGTGTACTGTGTATAGGACAGATGAAAGGAGACTAGCACCTATCTTGTTCAAGGGACAATAGTCCGAAGATTGGTTGTTGCCTGGAATTCGTATCTGAATAAATGTGGCGGCGGTAGACGAAGAATGATGACCTGCACCGCCACAACTTTGAGGCACAGAGGTCCGAATACGTCACCCCCTCAGAAGAGCCAAAGAGCCAAAGAGCCAACGTTTCCCACTGACACCCAAAACGGTGATCAGCGAGAGATTCCTCCCCAAGTCGATTGCTTCGCGCCTGAGTTTCTCGCCTTTTCCTACAGGGCTTACGCGGTCTTTCGCTTGTTAAAGTCGCTCTTCGACTCTTGATGCACTTCCAAATGAACTTGACGATATAATAAGCTCCCTCCTTCTCCGTCGGACGCTCCGTAGTTTAATCACAGTCGTTTCACCGGCTCTGATGCGGCACCACTTCTTTCACCTTGCCTCGCTCTCGACCTGCCGCGGCTACATGGGCCATGTGAACCTTAGGCGACCACGATTCCAGAATCATTGAATTTCTGTCAAGCACGGCGCTGTTCGAAGCCAGCGCTCAAAAGATCATTATGACACGTAAAGCATCTCTTCCGTATCCCGCAAGTCCCCCACCTCAGCCTCCTTCGTCGAGTTATTACCCAGAGCCACAAGCCAATCTGGTACCGGACTCGACCGATCTCCCTTCCCTACCCTCGTCCTCACGAAGGAATCCGACTGTCGCAGAATCTCCCAGTTTTGAAGACGCAGAGAATCCTTGGTCTGATCTGCGCACGAAAGAACAGACGTCCGATCGACCGCTGCCTGATGTTCTCAGACCAGGGCAACCTCGCTCATCTCCCGGGCTTGTCAGCAATCCCCAGAGTCATGCTCTCTCGAATATCCCCCAGATTCTACGAGCAGGTCGCTCGCAGGAAGATACGCCCAGATCATCGTTGGACAGTCAACGCTCCAAAGACTTCTGGGAAGATTCGGACGAAGGAGAAGGTGGCCGAGGGAAGAGCCCAAAAAGGGGACAAATTGCGCTCACGGATAACGATTTGCATGCGGAGCCATGGGTCGACGTAGAGCCGCCTGAGCAGTCTACTGGGATCAAGAGGAAACCCGTGGGTTGGGGTCCGTCGCCTGCACAATCAAGACCCGATATACCCACTATGTCGGCTTTCGCTTCGAATAATCCCTTTAGACGCCCTTCGGATAATGCTTCAGGAGACGAACGGATCGCACTCTCCAATGGAGACCAGGATGTACCTGAAGCAGCGGTGAAGGGCAAAGAGATGGATCGAGGGCATGCTGCGGCCCCAGTTGACCGTTTTCAAGGCTTCAGTGGTGGCAGTGGCACGATATCGGGCCCAACCTATAATATCAAGCAGGATACCCAGACACCAGCAGACTCATGGGGAATCAGGCATCAGATGGGACAGCCTCCCATGCCGCAAGCTCCTCCACCACCTCCACCGACAGAACCCCGATCACCGTTCAGTGAACAGCCACCACTTATACCAGTGTCTCCTCAACATGATTCAGTCGAGAACCAAAACCCTTGGGCCTCGAATGTCAACCTTGTACCTCCCACTCCGTCTCCGATTCCGTTTTCTCCCTCTCAAAAACAAGTATCAAATTATAATAGCGACCTTTTGGACCGTGGACAGCAGAGCGGAGTTGTATCCCTCAAGGAGGAACTAGAAACACTCCCCAATGCTGCTCAGGCAGGCGTTCCAACAAATGATGAACCCTCATTGCTAGAAGACGATGAGTCCCGGCCTCCCCTGCCTCTGAGACCGGCACATCGTGCAGAGACTGAGTACTACGACCCGCCCGAAGGACCACCTCCACCCAAACCACTCCGACCGACAATACGCACAACTATTCCCTCGGACGAAGACGTCGCCAAAATGATAGAGCAAAGGAACGAAACATACCAAATCAAGCATTTTAATTGGTTCGATCACGGCTCTCGGAAACTGAGAAGATCTTCGATGTTAACCCAGAATAAAAATGGCCCGTGTCCTCTTTTGGCGTTGGTGAATGCTTTGATCTTAGGAGCGAAACAGGAGTCTCAGGCGGCACTAGATGAAGCTCTTCGGACACGTGAACAAGTGTCGCTTGGCCTCATTATTGAAACGTTGATGGACGAACTCTTGTCGCGAGGGTTTGACGCTGTGGGAGAAGTCATGCCCGACGTGGATGAACTGAACCATTTCCTGATGCGCTTGCGAACAGGTATGAACGCCAATCCCAGATTCGTACCGCCTTCACAACCGGCGCCCAATCTGATGGATGCGGATGACTCTTTGCTGAATATGCCGCAACGGGAACGTGCGAAACAAAAGCTAGGGACGTTTGAGGCCACGCCAGACATGAAACTCTACGGGGCTTTCCAAGTTCCCTTGGTACATGGCTGGCTTCCTGACCCGGGGTCCGAAGCCGCAAAGGCGTTTGCACGATCTGCGCAGACATACGAAGATGCTCAAGCGCTCCAGTTTGGGGAGGAGGAATTGGAATACAAACTCACGACCCAGGGATTAACGACCACTGAGCAAAACATGTGGGAGGACATCAACGCCATCAAAAACTTCTTCAAGACATATCCCACCCAGCTGACTCCTTCTGGCCTCGAAGCTGTTCAAGATTCGATCCCATCAGGTTCCTTTGCCATCATGTTCCGCAATGACCACTTTAGCACGATCTACAAGCACCCTGAAAGTGGTCAAATTTTCACTCTGATCACAGATGCCGGTTACGCGGACCGGGACGAAATCATTTGGGAAAGTCTCGTGGACATCAGCGGCAAACACAACGAATTTTTCTCGGGTGATTTCATGCCCGTCAGTCACCATGACGGTGGAGACGAGTCGTCAACTCATCCCGCTGCGCGACGGTCGTCACAGCTCTTAAGCGTCAGCAATGTGCCTGCGGCTACACCTCTGTCTCCGCAAGAACAACAAGAACAACACGACGCCGACTTTGCCATGGCACTACAACTGCAAGAAGAAGAGGAACAGCGACAACGTGCGGATCGAAATAGACGACATGGGAGCAACACAGGTTCCTCCAGCACGCAACCACGAAGATCACAGACAGGGAACATTCCGATACCTCTTCGCTCCACACAGCCGCCACCCGAAGTACGGCCCCCGATTCCACCTCGCGTCTCGCGCGCACCCAATCCAGGCGTCAATCGTCCATCGGATGCGTTGGCTGAGGATGCACCCCCCGCATACGAGGAAGCAGCTAAAGGCAGACCATATATTCCGCCACTGGGCAGCCCATTGCATCCCTCTTCAGAACCGTCTCCCATGAACTCCAACACGCAGCTGACCGGGACCATCAGTAACATCAGCACCCACTCAGCCTCAGGAATGGTTGACACTCCTTCCCATCCACCAGGACCAAATGCGGGCAGGAGGGAACCAAGACGCCGGACGAGTGCATATAATGAGATGTCTCAGTATTACACCAACTCGCCGCAAAGGTTACAGCCACCACAGGGAGTGTCAGGGCCTTCTGGAAGAGGAAGGCATGGACAGGATCGAGATTGCATTGTTATGTAGGTTGGAGTGAGGTTTTCAGCGAACATTCGACCAGACTTCAAGAGTTGTAGGGAAGGCACATGGTTATTTCCTCGGTTTGAGACAGCGTTTGAGATACCGAATTTGACGAGATACGGAATAATGAAAAGTTGACCATTCGCGCCCTTAGGTGTGCATTGTGAAGGGTTTCTCTGATGGTCCCAAACTCAGCGCCATATGGATGAGAGCCCGGCGACTACCATCATGATGGAGCTAACCTATCAAAACAAGAAAATGAAGGGAATCCTTTCCAAAGATACGCAGCCCTAAAGGTTCACAGGAGGACCTCCTTTCCGTTACGTTAGGGCGAGAGAAGACGCCCCGTACAACTGAACCACTAAACATGCTTTTGTCGGGGAGGTCCTCCAGCCCATCATCAGGCAAACAAGGAAGAGCAAACGGCGAGTCCCAGCTACTAAATCATTTCAAATATCTGATGCGGAACAGAATTCGCTGTTAGACCAGTGCCTACGACGGACTCGTGAGTCACAAGAGGACCTTGTTACTATTTCGTAGAAGTTGTAAAGGAAGGTCCGCACCGTTCCATTAACACCTCTATAACCCTTTATCTATCCTTCACTTTCATTTCCCTTTCATCTCACTTTCATCTCACTTTCGACTTGGATTTGAATATCATGTCTCAAAATAAGGATATCTCTGAAGAAAGTACTTCGACTACGCTTTCTGAGGGTCTTACTCGGTCGCTTGTCCTAAAACAACTACTCGACAAACAGGTTGCTACGGAGATTCTCAAGCGAACACTATCAGTCGGGTCAGTACAGTCAACTGCCTCAAGCTTTGCGGAGCGTATGAAGGCAGCCAGATTCGATAACCGCCCCGATCTGCGAGATATTGGGCGAGGCACCTGCGGTAGCGTATTCGAGATTCCAGGGACCACGCAAGCTATCAAGAAAGGCGCAAATGCCGACTCGATCTGGACTGACTTCTGCTTGACGAACTGTGCCTACAATAGCTACCTTTCCTGGGCTCGCTTGCTAGCAGAAAACTTCGCTGGACGTCGCACACCGCGAGTGCCTCGAGCACGGCATTTCCACGGGCCTGAGGCCCACGAATTCTGGACTGCGAGTATTTCAAGGTTCCCCAAGGAAGACCAGACTACAGCCGCAGTATTCTACCTCGATCGCATCTTGCCAGTACCTTCCCTTACGCGCGAAGCCCTCATCCGCCAGTTCTACCAGGACGACAAGCAGGTACAGCACGATGTCCACATCCACCCTCCTAACAGAGACTGTCTCATCCGCGTCTACTTCGGTGAGAACAAGCGGGATGCCTCTCTCTACGGCCCAACGGACTCGCTTCGAAATTTCCCTCTCTACCTGGATCAAGCAAAGACGATAGGTCTCAACGTCAACGCATATGCGGAAGAGATGGCCATGGGTCTTGCTATGCTACACTGGCAAGCCCAAATTGACGCACAAGACACCGAATTCGTCATTGGCAGCTCGACAGTGAATCCATTTGCTGCGCAGCCCCCGTATCCTACTATTTTCAAGCGTCCGGTATCGTCTATGGACAACTTCAGCCCACGAGAAACCCAAATGTGGATGTTAGATTTTGACAAATGTTCCCCAGTTGACCTGCACTCGAAGAACCCGTCATCAGATATAGTCCAGAAGTACCTTGTCGCCGTTACCGGAAACGACCCTTACTTCCCACACCCTCGTCGCGATCCCGATCTCTGGCAACGATTCCGCAAAGTCTACCTCCAAGCAAGTGAAATCATTATCACGACCCGGCAACAACTAAAGCCGCGTGTGGCAAAGCTTCCCGCTATGTTGATAAAGCGGTGGGAGCTATGGGGCGATGAGAACATGGCAGCGGAGGAGTTTGACCCTTTTGAAAGAAATTCCGGGCAAGAAGAAGAGGAGGAGGAGGAGGAAGAAGAAGAAGGAGGAGGAGAAGGAGAGGACAGTGATGACAGTGAGTCAGAGGTTGATGATGGTGAGAGCGATCATGGAGAAGACAGTCCGGAAAGCGACGCGTGAGGATCTTTGCGTTGTGACTTTGAAGTCGCGAGCCAATCATGCGGTCAACAATCCGAACTCACGAATCGGCAACGACGTTGTGGGGTGAACATCGAGTAGCACCTGGTGGAGCCTTGCATGTTTTAACGCCTCTTCTGTTTGCCTGATATACGTCTCGGTATGCTATTAGTCTCTCTGTCAGTGGACACAATGGTATGAAGCCTGCGATTTGGAGCGACACGGATCAATCACATGGCTATTAGAGGGTGGTCAGGAAGCAGAATACCCTGGCACAATCCACTAGGAAATGCTATATAAAGAGCACAATTCCTCTTCACATCCCAGACTTTGTCCTGTCTTCCATCTTCCATCTTCTATTCTTTCGATCTAACAAGTGAATCTCCTTCTCCTTTGCTCTCAATCTCTATCCAGAGCCATCAAGTGTCGTATCTTGTCTACCATGACAACTCCTACTGCAACCACCCATCCTGACTTTGGCGCCACCACAGATGGCCTCACCGTGGCCGCCGCTTTCTCTGGAGCCATCAAGGGCCGCACGATCCTGATCACGGGCGTCAACAGAAAAGGCATCGGCTACACCACGGCCGAGTCGTTTGCGTCGCAGTCCCCACGACTTCTGATCCTCGCGGGCCGCTCAACGGCAAAACTCCAAGAATGCATCGACGACTTGAAAGCGGCTTACCCAGATGTCGAGTACCGCAGCCTGCAGGTCGACCTTTCGTCGCAAAAGTCGGTGCGCAAGGCGGCGGCCGAGGTGCTGGCGTGGACGGACGTGCCGGCGATCGACATTGTCATTAACAACGCCGGGATCATGAACATCCCCGAGCGGACCATGACCGAGGACGGTGTGGAACTCACCATGGCGACGAACCACGTGGGCCACTTCCTGCTGACGAACCTGATCATGCCCAAGATCCTCGCCGCAGCCTCGGGGAAAAAGGGGGCGGTGCGGATCGTCAACCTGGCCAGCATGGGCGTGTACGTGGCGGCCGTGCCGCTGAGCGACATGGGCTACGAGCGGCCGGTGCGCGAGCTGCCGGACGCGGAGAGGCCCAACCTCGCCATCATGCAGGCGCACAACCTCGTCGTCGACGACACCATGGCGTACATCCCCACGGCGGCGTACGGGGCGAGCAAGACGGCCGCGGTGCTGTTCAGCGTCGGCCTGAACCAGCGACTGTTTGAGAAACACGGCGTGCTCAGCGTCGCCGTCAACCCGGGCGAAATCCAGACCGAACTCATCCGCTACACCGACCCGGTCGTGCGCGACACCATGCTCGCCGCCGCCGCCGAGAGGGGCCTCGTCTGGAAGACCCACCAGCAGGGGTGTGCCACGACCTTGGTCGCCGCCCTGGACGACAAGTTGGGTCTTCCGAGCGAAGACGACGGCGCCGGCGCCTTTCTCGGTAATTGTCAGATCATCAAGGCTCCCGGGTACGCGGTCAAAAAGGACATTGCGGAAAGGTTGTGGAAGTGGAGTGAGGAGGTGACGGGCGAGAGGTTTTCTTGGTAGGAAACTGTCTATCCAGGGTACCTGGGGTACCCGGGTACTGTAGGTAGGTAGAGTTGCTGCGTGCAAGTAGAATGGATGAATAGAATGAACGGGGGTTTTCTTCTGGGTGATTTTGATTTTGGATCATCTCTTTCCGGTTCCTGTCCCTGTCCCTGTCCCTGGCCCTAGCCCTAGAAGGGGTAGGCTATAGAGAGGAGATCAAGACAACAAAAGAAGAATATGGCCTGGTAGTCTGGGTGCCCGAGTGACTCGTACTGTATGTGGTGGAATCTCCCCTTCATCAACCTCATTTGCTTGATTCCAACTGTGTTCCTCTGTTTCGTTTCTTCTTTTCGCTAAATGTCATAAGGTAGGTATCGTCATCGTCATCGTCATGCGTGCTTGTTCCTCCATTCTCACTCGTCAAACTTCAACTGAGCACTTTGATCCCCGCACCCGTGAAGCCAACATGGGTATACGCGGCACGGCCTTGAGGTTGAGCTGACTCTGCCTCTGCGTCTACCCCCACCGCCGCCGCCTCAACCTCCCCCTCGCCGACATACGTGACGACAACGTCCCCGACATGGCGCGGGAGGGGATCCGCGCCGGCGCGGTCCTCGTCGTCCTCGATCAGAGCGTCGAACCGCTTGTCGCGCGTCACCCGCAGGATCGTCGAGAAGTTGTTGGTGTAGCTGACGCCGTTGCGGTACAGCGCTGTGATTCCGCAGGCCAGGCACGCCGCGGCCAGGGCGATGACGATGCTGTATGCGACGATCAGCGTGCGCGGGTTGTACGAAAAGGTGTTGAGTGAGCGGTGCAGCGTGGCCGGCGTGGCGATTTCCGCGTTGAACTGTTTCGGGGTGTCTATTGTTGACCTGTTCGTCGCGACGCGGATTAGCCAAGAAGGAGACTCTAGCCAAAAAGAAAATGACTCCCCCCAAGAGGCATGGGGGCTTGGGAGGATGGGAAAGAAGGGACTGTGAATTTGACTCACTCTGGCACCTCCCCGAAGCGATAACTCAGGGTAAAGTTCTCAAACAGACTCTCCAGAGCGGCCGTGAAGTCGCTCAAGTTGACATGGTCCTCGGAAGGCATGAGATAGGACCCGAGGACCGGGCTGGCCACCAGGCTGCTGAATTGGATAGCGCGCCAGTCCGACACATACAGCGGGCTCGTCGTGGTCGCGCCGATCACGTAGACGACGTACGACTGCATGAGCGTGAGGTACTCGAACATCTCAGCTGCATCAGTCTCCGTGACGTTGCCAGGCAGGGACACTGACGCTGGGACCGGTTCAAGCAGCTCGCGCGTGGCGGTGATGGTCTGCTGTCCGTCGCCGTGGAGCTCGAAGCGGACGTCATACGAGGCGTTGTGGAGCGAGCACTCCAGAATCTCCAAGTATCCATCGGCACTCGGGATTATCGTCATGTTGTCCGAGAGGTACAGCGTGTGGTAGACCTTTGCCGCATCCTTGGAAATCAGATCCAGGCCCAGGTTGGGGTCCGTGGCGCTCTCCGAGGCGACAATGTTGTTGAAAAACGTCCCATTCATGTCCGGGCCAAAGGTCTCGAAAGGGTAGAAGGCTGTCCAGAAGAGGAAGTCGCCCGTCTCGTTGATCGACTCTTCCATGGCGGTGGTGATGAAGGAGCGTGTCTCGTTATTCGGCGCGACACATTGCACCGCAGGGCCGTAGAAGCTTTGGGTGTACGAGAGGTTCTGGTTCGAGGAGCCCCCCGAAACCGTCAAAAGACTGGCCTCGACGAGACTGAGCTGCGACAGATAGTTCAACATGGTAGAAACGCCGGGGAATCGCCACGAGCCGTCGTCCAACTTATTGAGTCGGTTGGCCAAAAAAGCATCCCGTTGAGCGACGTTGATTCTTACGGCACTGCTGTGCATTTTGGGTCCCACTGAAATGGTCGCAGGCGTAAAAATCGCAGACAACGGTATGAGCCTTGAAAGAGCGGAGAGTTAGATATCGAGGTGGTAAAGTACTCCAAGGATGAAAGGAGTTCATCCTTACCAAGTAGTGGCGGCAGTCAGAGTCAGAACAGGATGGCCGAACCAGAAGCGCAGGTTGAGGAGCTCGAATGGATTCCCCAGGACGCCAAAGAGCGAGTCCATGGACCGCACGTCGACAGAGTGAAGCCTCAACGTGCACCAGAGACATTGCGTGAAGGCGATGGATGAGGAGATGGCCAGGAGCACCTTCACCAAAAATGCCAGGACAAGCCCAGCCGAAGTGACCACCTGCTGCTCAACGTCGAATGTGATGGCGCGCCCGTCGACGCACAAGTACAAGACATGGTGTGACACTGCGCCGATGAGAGCAGTGATGAACGACGCGACCATCAGTGTCGGCGCTCTCCAGTGGATGCGTCGTGTGCGGGCAGGGCGCATCTTCACCAGGGAGGCATCGGATGGCAGGACTTCGGTGTCAGTCTGGTTGACGTGCAGGGAGTCTTGATACGTCCATGCCATTGCTGGAGAGACGTGGAGCGCAACCAACTGCGACGAGATTAGGTACAGGATATCTGATGAGAGGCAGCTCGCTCCATTGCAAGTTAAGTAAAAACTCTGTCGCCATGTTTATTGCTCGTTGTGTACAGTTCAAAGGAGGGGGCGATATCAGGTCGGTGCGCTGGTTAAGGCAGCCCATTTAAGATAGTCGTCAGTGACTCAGTACCATATAGGCAGACAAGGTCGAGGGCCTTGGTTTCAGATGCCAGGAGTGGTGGGAGGTCATGTATCATGATTTGTTAATGACCAGGATAGCCGCGGTCACTGAACAGGTGAAGTTGGTGCTAACCAGGTTTGCAACGGCCAGAGGGGCCCAGGAATAGCAACAAGGCAGCTGGCCTTAAGGCCCTCTGCGTGAAGAAGGGAATATGTCGTCGAATATGGCCATGGCGATTTACGCGAGTGGAAGTTGAAACACGGACATGTCTGGCGCTTAATTGGGGGGGTTCAGCCTTGTGGTCTTCTACCCGGACAAGGTCGGCTCAGCCTTGTCGGAGAAGTCGATTCTGATTGGTCTCTCGGCAAGGCTACCAAGCCCTCCGCTATCGGAGCGGATAAATTGCCGAGCATCTGTATATGAACTCCACCAAATGCTGTTTACCCAAGGATAACGACTCGTCTGTGTGTGGAGAAGTCGAAGGTCTTTGGGGATCTCCAACTTCATCCTTCTCTCCTCCTTTGCTGTATCATCGCGCTGTCGTTTGACCTGAGGAGAACGTCTGTGGTAGAAAAACCCAACGCTTGAGCCGATGTCCTGGTGGAAATCCCCAACCGTCTGGAACAGTTTCCGCGGAGTTTCCAAAGCGGTTGTGAGATCCAAGCACCAGAGCCACTTCAGCATAGGAGGATTGGCATCAGTCCGTGATTGTTCCATCCCTCGACCCAGTTTCAACGCCCAATTTCGTTGCCAGCTATCAAGCATGGCGGCCCCGGCCTCCAACTCTGCGCAGACATTCCGCGTTCTCGTCCTCCCCGGCGACCATGTCGGGCCTGAGATCATGGATGAAGCCTTGCGAGTTCTGGACACTGTCGAAATCGCCTCCCAGGGCCGGCTCAAGTTCGAATTCAACCACCAGATATGCGGCGGATGCAGTATCGACAAGCACGGGACGCCTATTACGGATGAGGTGCTGAGGATTGCAAAGGAAGAGAGCGATGCCGTGTTGTTTGGGAGTGTGGGCGGACCTGAATGGTAAGTCTTATTCCCCTTTTAATGTCAGCTTTTCGTCGCTGGTTGCGTTTCATTGCTTGGAAACTGAACGCCTGATAATGACATTCCGTAAAGGGGAACGGCCTGGCCAAACCCGGAATCCGGTCTCCTGCGTCTCCGCCAGCACCTCGACACTTTCGCCAATATTCGCCCCTGTACATTCTACTCCCGCTCGTTGCTGTCACTATCCCCTCTGAAAACTTCTATCGCCGAGGGCACGAATTTCATCGTCTTGCGCGAGAACTGCAGCGGTGCCTACTTCGGTACCAAGGTCGAAGAAGCCGACTTTGCCAGTGACTCGTGGGCGTATCGACGGGACGAAGTCGAACGATGCGCACGGGTTGCTGCTGCCCTGGCTACGACCATGGGCAAGGACGGCAAAGGCAACGGAGGGCCCGCGACCGTGTGGTCCAGCGACAAGGCCAACGTGCTTGCATCGGGCCGCCTGTGGCGCAAAGTCACCTCGGAGGTCTTCGCCAAGGAGTTCCCTAACGTCGAGCTGAAGCACCAATTGGCCGACAGCTTGTCGATGCTGATGGTTCGCAACCCGAAGATGTTCAACGGCATCATCCTCACGGACAACACCTTTGGCGACATGCTGTCTGATCAGGCCGGCGGCGTGGTCGGCACCCTGGGCGTCTTACCCAGTGCCAGTCTCTCTGGCATTCCAGACGGAAAGACTCGATGCAACGGCATCTACGAACCCGTGCACGGATCGGCGCCAGACATTGCTGGAAAGGGCATCGCGAACCCCGTTGCTCAAATCCTTTCGGCGGCCTTGATGTTGCGGTATTCGTTCAACCTCACCGCTGAAGCCGCGGCCATCGAAGCTGCAGTGGCCAAAGTTCTCGACAGCAAGGACATTGGTGGCTTGGAGATCCGAAGCGGCGATCTGGGCGGAAAGGCAAAGACCAAGGAGATCGGTGATGCCGTGTGCAGGGTTCTCGAAGAGCTCCTGGTGAAGCCGCAGAGCTCGTAATGGCCGATGCCATTGGAAGTCGTGATACCGCGAATTGGGGAATGGCGGCTGGGCAGACAACCACCATTTCGGACAAATGAAGGGCAACAACCAAAAGAAAACGGAGAAGGAGGTTGGAGAAAGAGAGTGTTTATACAACTTCAAAGATATTTCGCCTTGCGATGCTGGAGCTCAAAATTAGGGGGCCAAAAAAGAGTGATTGTCTGTCCATCTCGTGGCCAGCACAAGGCTGCTCCACCCACAGAAGCGACTCGAAGTGTTCCATGCGTTTATGCGTCGAAGAGTTCACTTACTTGGACGCTTTCTTAGAGGACATTAGACAAGACGATATACTTATTCTCACCACGCATGCCATGTAAGGAGCGTAAGATGTGCAGATACCTCCAGCATATCAGCACGTACATGAGACTCTGCAGTGTAGCCTTGTCCGCACGTTGGAGTAACTAGGGGGGAGGTACTTCTGTCAAGGCATTTAGACAGCCTGGACGAACGAACCCATTCCCGAAACGGCACCTGTTTTTCAAAGCGTCAACATTAGCACCCACTAAACCGACCAGCCACTATCCCACAACATGGAGCTAATGAGATTATCTATCGATGCCACTGACCAAAACCTGGCGCCATGGGTAGGTGGCCACGTAGTCAAGACTTTTCAAGAGTCCATTAGTCCGCCTTGTGTCGGGTCTAATGAGGTCCAATGCTGAACTAGTAGAACACTAGTTCAGGTTGAAGTCGTGGTATTCGTCCCTCCCTCCGGTAGGGTAGGTTGGGAAATAAGCAAGGAGTAGATACCGACATTGTGAATATGGTACATACCTTAAGGGATATCTATCCGGAGTACTTGATACTGTATATGCCGCATCAAGCGTGTACACTGTCGACGTTGGGCCCAGACATCGACCCAAAGCCTTCGCACTCTTGGGATTTGCTAGTCTTGCTGTGGAGGCAGCATCGAGGCGCCCAGGTTCAAATGCCTTTGCGGGAACAAGGGCAAGGACAAGGACTGGATCTCGTACCAAGATGAAGATTCCGTGGACTTCATCGATCGTTTTGAACGGGAGCTAATCGACACCGAGAAGACGAATCTCACAGCTGACCTACCAGCAGCTCTGCATCATAAAATGACCGTTCGATCGAGAAGATCACAACAGCGAATAAAGAAACAGCAGCAGTCACTCGATCAAGATCTTTCGGACGTGGACAAGAAAAAGTAGAACTGAAGCCGAGATCGAGCCGAGACTTAGCTGGCCACATATCATGAGCATGAGCAGAAGCAGTGCCAGGTAATGAGGGAGGCTGCCGTGCCATAGCTTTGGACTGGCAGCAGCGTGGTCATTGGGCGGACGAGATATGGCATCGAAGCGGATCAGAAAGACTGCTGGGACTGCAACCTCCGCAATTCTTCACTGAAGGCTCAGTAGAGTACCAGCAACGGAAAAACCATACAGAAGCGTTGATAAGAGCAGGGTATTTTGGGCATCTCCTTTCGTTGGTAGCGGACTATCTCGACATGACAACCCTGGCGTCTGTCGAGTTGTGTGTATCATTACTCATCACAGGTATGTGTCGTATTCGCTGATCAGCCATGAAAATATCTGCAATGCAACGCCATGCCAGCCTCAGAATTGATCTATCACCAAGTCAGTGTCCACAGTAACTTGCCCTCAAAGGTCTTCAAAACTCACCCAGCGTCATGCTCATACTGACATCCGTGCTCTCAACCATTTGTGTGAACTCGGAAAAGCTGATCTTGCCGTCACCATCTTTATCCGCCTCCATGATTGTCTTGTCCACAATCTGCTGCAGTTGTTGATCCTTCAGGTTCGAGCCAACCATCATCTTGAGCACAATGAACAACTCTCCATTGGAGATGTATCCGTCCCGGTCAATGTCGTAGACCTTGAAGGCAAACTTCAGCTTTTCTTCTTTGTTGCCCTTGGAGGAGAAGGCAGAAAGGCCAAGCACGAATTCTTGGAAGTCGACGTCGCCGCCTCCATCTTCGTCGAAGATGGCTATCATTCTGGAGAGAGATTAGCTAGAACCACCCGGGAAGGAGGACAGGTCCCTATACCTTGTCGCTAAAGGGTTCGAGGACACTTGAGGTAGAGAAAGGAACTCTTCGCGTTCAATAGTGCCGCTATTGTCCTAGAGTGGCCCCATGTCAATTTCACCCAACAATATACACTGAAGATATCGATCTCACCTTATCCAGCTTCATGAACCGTTTTCGCAACCTGTCCACCTCATCGCGATCGACTATTGGAGAGGCAGTTGTTAGCACGTGCTGGGTTATTCTCCCTCGTGCGAGAGCCCCACGACCGCTTTGCAATCTAATGGAGACTGCGACGTACAATTTGAGAAGGAGACAATATTGTCGAGGATCTGAGAGCCAGTGACTTGCTGCCGTCTTCGAGCATCGTATAGAGCGGCATTGTTGGGTTCTGCAACGGTGGAGGCTTGGGCGCCGAATGCTGGCGTAGCCATGGAGGGCGATTGAGGGGTGTGACAATCGCAGTTGGAGTCGTAGGTGTTGTCGCGCTTGAGGGAGGAGGTAAGGGGTTCTGAGGGCTCTATCGGAGGACTCGTCTAGGTGCGTGAAGGTCGAAAGTAGGAAATCGAGTTGAGAGTGTGAGAAGGCTAGTTTGAGAGCTGAAAAAGAGTCTCAAAATTACGGAGTGCCAGGCGAGTTTCAAAGATGTGATGCACATGGGGGCGGCTCTCGCTTCTCGAGGTACCTATTAAACGGTGCCCGATTCGCCCAATCGAGTGAAGCAGCTGAGAGTCACGTGCATGTTGACTTGAACGGGGTTAGCCCAGAGTGCCACAAGTGGCTTGAGATTAATGTGGCTGACTGCAGGGCAAATTTCTTTCCTTCCACAACAGGTTGTGGTATGTTGACTACAGGTGAATTATGAGGTCTGTGAGTGAATGGACTTCAGCGAGGATGACGTTTAGGTAGTAGGTACTTGAAGTCTTAGAGTCACCCATCACGCATGACCTTACCTACATATGATGTAAGATATCTTATTGGGAGCGAGATAGAATGTGATATACGGGATATAATGTGCCTTCATCCCGTCCGGGGTGTTACAGTAGAAATGGGCGCTGAAGATGGTCGGTCACTGCCAGAATGAGCGCCCGAATAATTTGGCCAGTGTGGTGGTGCTTGGTGTTTGCTTGGTGGTGCTGTCATAGTACTGGGCCCGAGGCCCCCCTATGAATGCCCAAAGTTACTAGCTTCTAGGCTACCACCACCACTACCACCTGAACAACTTCCCGCACCTTGACCCCCCCTTTCTCACTTCCCAACTGGTGGGTGTCCCGCAACTGGTGGCAGCGCAGCAGCAAAGCTGATCCCCCGTCACTCTGCCCTTGGAGTTTTCACCCTCTTTTTCCCACTGCTTCACCTCCAACTGCACCACCACAACTCCAGCACCCTGCCTGCCATCAAAAGTCATCCACCATCGTCGACCTAATTTTGTCCTTTTCATCATTTTGAAAACGGACTAATAGTCAGAGTGCATCAAATTACTAGTGATGCAAAATTGAGGAATTATCGACCCCGTTTTGCTACTTTTTCACCGTGGTCGTTGACATTGTTGTGGTGCGTGTTGGCGGGTGTGGTTTCACTCCTCCCTCCATGAGGGAGTCACCACTCTGACTCTGAAAAAAATCCTCATGTCCACCACCCGCGGCCGCGCCACCCGCCCAAAGAAACTCAACTCCAAGCAAAATGTCCAGATTTTCCGCGAGGATCAAGTTGATCCTCTTTCCGACTACGATACCCAACGTGCTGCAATAGAAACCGGCGTTGAAAAAGCCGAGGAATCAGTATGTCTTCTCTCGTCCTCGTCACCTCTTCTTCCACCCGTTCTTCTTGTCGCTGTGTCCTCTTCTCCCTGGCTTAGTCATCACATCTTGGCACAACACTCACAGCTTTACAGGAATACCATCTTCAACAAGCCATCAAAGCATCTGAAATCGCCAAAGCTGATGCCAAAATCAAAGATGCTTACATCCCAACTCCACCTACCATCGCCAGTGATGTCCAATATGACGTCCTCTACCCAAGAGGGTTTCAACAACCCGCCACCTATATACGCTCCTCCGCCACAGTCGAAGACTGTGCAGGAGTCGCGTATTGCATGGATGAGGAAGACGAACTTGCCTTGAAATTGATCAACGGTAAATTGCCTGCTGGACAGGAGCCGTGCACCGAGGACCAGTTTGAAGTGGTCATGAATTTTTTCGAGGAAACCGCACAGGCAAAACAACCTTTTGCTGCCGTCGATAGTCCCCCCGTCTTACCTTTAGAAGAACTCGAGGAGCAAATCGATGATACCATCCCTCCTTTTGTCCGCAACCTTTCCAGGTTCATATATGAGCACTGGAAATCACGGCGCTCGGCGACTGGTAATCGTCCATTAGCCCCTCGGCTCAAGTTCGAGACTGGTCAGGAGTCCGACGACAGCGATCCATATGTATGCTTTAGACGGCGTGAACTGCGACAAATTCGGAAGACCAGAAATCGTGATGCGCAGAGTGCTGAGAAGCTGCGAAAACTCCGTATGGAGCTAGAGACAGCGAGAAACATGCTGCTGATGGTCAAGCGAAGAGAGCAGCTTCGCAAAGAATCTCTTGAGGTCGACCAACTGGTCTTCGAGCAGCGGCAGGCACTCCGTGACACAAAGAGGAAATTGGGTATGAAAGGCGATGATGACCTCCTCATCAATCAAAAGGTAAAGCGACCCCGTTCGACAAGAATGGACTTAAACTCACCTCCTCTCCAGAAGCAAAAAATACCCCCAGGCATGACGCCCAATCAAGCCGCCCTCGCCCAGCAGCTCAGAATGCCCATGGCTTCTGGTCCTGGTCCCGAACTGCGCACGCTGGAAGAAGTTGCCAATGCTCGGGAACGTGAAGTGCAAAAGGAGATTCAAACCAACGTTGAGAAACACATCAGATGGAACGAGGGTTTCGTCGACAAGACCATGGCACCTCTTACCCCTGAGCTTGAAGACGATTATCCTTCGCCTGGCGAACATTTCCGTGAGGCAATGGCTGCGACTGAATATTTGCCAACACCGCCAGCTAGTATCTCGGATGAAGAGTCACAGGAATTGCCGAATGGGACCGACGTGGTGATGAAAGACGTATCCCGAGCATCAACACCTTTTCGATATGCCAGTCCCGCGGATGAAGATTCTGTCGGACATATGCCTTCCTTCAGACGGAGGATAGGTCGTGGCGGCCGCATCATAATTGATCGAAGGCTCCCTCGAGTGCGACGAGACTTCACGGCAGATGATTGGTCCAAAGACGATCGGTTCAAATTTGACTCGGACGACGACGATTTCTCTGACACCGATCCCACTGTACCTGACTTAACTTTTGCTCGCATGTCCCAGCGAGCGTATCTGATCGGCGCGAGCCGACCTACCGATGCACAATTAATAGCGGCAAGGAGATCACAGTCTGAGGCCGGAGGCCCAAGTCACTCCTCTCCAGCAGGACAGCATGCACAAGCCACACCTGCACCTTCTTGACATGTCATGATTATTTTGGATAACATCTTTTCCCTTCTCACTGTCTCAGAGAGTACAATTCACAAGACTCTCTTCTCAGCGTTCGGACGATTCCGGGCTGTTGTTGAGATCCCAGTGGCAACAGAATCGCCCTCGTTGGTGGAATTGTACAATGACGCATCAAGTTCCATGGGGCTCATGAGCTTCCTTGGCGGCGAGGTTGAGCCGACAGGGTCATCTGAAGGATGATAGAACTGTACATAGTACCGAGGCCAGCGCCTTCGCAGATGAAAATGATGATAACATCGTAAAATATGTTGTTTGGAAAACCGAGAGTCGTGCGTTGCTCAAGCCTATCACTCCGATGGCATATTGTGGTCTTGAATCGCAGCCGGGTTGAGGCAGAATGCTTCGACTGCTGCTGTCGAGTTTTAGCTGCGTGTTTTGCCTTTCCGCGCTGCTTTTTTGGGGTTTTTGTCCGAGTCATCGTTGATTTGCCGTTTGGCAGGCCTTGCCGTGATCTCTTGGTTCATTTGTGCAAGATGGGCTTGACACAATCCAATGAGCCGGCGGAATATCTCCTTTTCTCCGACTCTGACTTGCAGCGCCATGGCGAATCGATGCTTGTTACAACCAGAAGGAATAAGTGTTGGGTCTGGTTCGGAACGAGCCAGCGCATCCAAAAGAGATCGGTCGGCATCCAGAGAAGTATCGTATTCTGCCAGCCTCTTTGTGAGAACAGACTGTAGTAGCGTAGCCTCGTTGATGGTGATGGGATCTTTGTGAGTCGTCTTGGCGGAGTCGAAACACATAGCGCGCAAAAGTAATTGTAGTGGTCCCGGTATGGCCTGCGCAAGCTCTTCTACCTCCGGTGGAGGTCTAGGTATGGCATAGCCATCATCGATACAACCAACTGATTCGAGTTGTTCCGCTCGTTCCAACCATGCCGCATACCTCGCGCAAGCTGTCGTGGAATCCTTCATGCAATGCTTCACGCAATGCTTCTTGCGTGCTTCTTCAAGAAGAAGGTCATGGGATATCTCGACAACATCATATTGAGCATAATTGTCGGTGATGTAACCGTACATGCGGAGGAGATCTGAGCGTGGGAGCGGGCCATAGTCGTTGAAGATCTGTTCGTTGACTTTGATCCGCTTGGTAGATCTCATGATCAGGTAGTCATTTTCTTGAAAAAGTCGTGCCTGCATTCAAACGTAACAGTCAGTCATTAAACAAAGCAAACGGGTAAAATAAGATTACACACGTTGTTTCTGTCAGCATCTGCGTTGAGCATGTCAGCGAAAGGCACCATCCCTTTGAGTGGCTCGTCGTCGTCGTCGTCGTCGTCGACCTCCATTTCGTCCTCCGAACCATTGTTCGCATCATCTCTGTCATCATCCTTGTCAATGTCAAAAGCATAAGCCATAATAGAGCTTCCTGCCATATGAGCAAGTCTGATCAATTCTTTTGTGCGGTCTGCGTCACTGTGACCAGCAACAGGAAACAGATCAGGATGTGAGAGCATAACCGGCAACATTTCCTCTTTCCAAGACTCCTCAGCGTGGTCCTTCCTGATCTTATCAACCACAGCACTGGCTTGCAACGTTTTGAGCTCTGCATCGGTCCAGAACATGAGACTGTCGAACTTTGTAGGAAGGACTTGGAAATAGGCGTGCCATGGTGACTTTTCGTCTCGCAGGTATTCGTAGATCAAAGTGACAATCAACAGCACCCACTGCCCGGATTCGCTGAGAGGTTCGAGTACCGCAGGTGGAATGCTTGAGGTCGTGGCTGTGAGGACGAGAGACCGAGGAACAGCGAATAATTCCTCATCCTCCTCGATATCCTTGACAGCAACTGGAGAGAGAAGTCAGTTGTTTGCTTTCAGACGAAAATTGGGCACATCAGACCAGCTCCCCTTCCCGCATTCTCGCTCCTCAGATCCTTGAGCTGGACCTTGGGACTCAACCGAGTCCCTTCAGCGGCCGTGAACCATTCGACGAAGTGAGCAGTGGCCTGGTCGAAATCTAAGCGCCCAACTGGTTCTACAACGTCAACCATGGCTATCAAAGAATCAATGTAGTCAGAAACAAGAAAAACAGAGAATGAGAATCGAGGAATGGGTAGTAGTTGTGTGGGAAGAGTAAGTATAGTGGGATGAAGAATGACCGAGATCAGTTGGCAGCCAAGAACGGATCAATTTCATCATCTCCGATTGGCTGGAATGCCTGTCAGCCTCTGGCAGTGGCATAAATCGACTCCGCACTTGCCTCAATCCCTGTGATTCAGAGCCTTGAGGCGAACTTTTTTGACCACCAGATCATCAGTCGAGCATATCTGTGGTTCTTGTGTTGAAATCTGCACCAGTAAAGCGCACGACGAATCGATCCTGGCCGAATCTTGTTCATATGATACCCTCCTGCTTTCCATTGACAATACCACGAAGGACTCCACCGATATCCAGAATTGAGGCCTTCTTCGCGCTGGACCGGAACACATATTGATCATCCGCCGACTATACAAGTGGACTCTTAGATCTGAGAAACGTATAAAGGTTCCGTTTTTCTACCTAACTCACAGCCGTCCTGCCAACCTCTACTTAAACCCGGCGCCGGCATCTGTGCAGTCAACAAGAATTACCGCCACATTCAAGTCGGGTTTGAGTGGAGGCGTCCATTCGCAAGAGCGCCAGGGCAGCTCTGTCACATTTCATTAACATGATCGCGCTCGGCCTAGAAGGCTCCGCCAATAAACTGGGCGTAGGAATAATCCTGCATTCCAAGGACAAGAGGCAGCCGGTGCAGATCCTGTCGAACATTCGGCATACCTATCATGCTCCTCCCGGCGCGGGTTTCCTGCCCAAAGACACAGCCTTGCACCATCGCAGTCACGTCGCGGCCCTGGTCTCCAGCGCTCTCCGTGAGGCGAACCTCACCCCCGCTGACATCGACTGTATATGCTACACCAAAGGGCCCGGCATGGGTGCGCCGTTGCAATCCGTCGCTCTGGCCGCGCGCACGTTATCTCTTCTCTGGGGAAAACCTCTGGTAGGTGTGAACCACTGCATTGGACACATAGAGATGGGCCGATCGATCACGGGCGCCACGAACCCGGTCGTCCTCTACGTCTCCGGCGGAAACACCCAGGTGATAGCATACACGTCGAATCGGTACCGCATATTTGGCGAAACGCTCGACATCGCGGTGGGGAATTGTCTGGACCGGTTCGCACGCACGTTAAACATCCCCAATGATCCGGCGCCCGGGTACAACATTGAGCAACTCGCCAAGTCTGGCAACACCCTGGTCGACTTGCCCTACGCGGTCAAGGGGATGGACTGTTCATTCTCCGGCATCCTAGCACGTGTCGACGAGTTAGCCACCCAGGTGAAGAACGGCACGTTGAAGGACCCGAATACAGGAAACTCAGTCTCACCAGAGGATCTCTGCTTCTCGCTGCAGGAGACTGTCTTTGCGATGCTCGTCGAAATCACCGAACGTGCCATGGCACATGTTGGCTCAAACCAGGTCCTCATAGTCGGAGGAGTCGGATGCAATGAGCGTCTGCAGGAAATGATGGGCACCATGGCGAGGAGCAGAGGCGGCGACGTATATGCGACCGATGAGAGATTTTGTATCGATAACGGGATTATGATTGCGCATGCCGGATTACTCGCATATCAGACCGGATTCACGACGACGGTCGAGGATAGTACATGCACGCAACGATTCCGAACCGATGATGTGTTTGTTGCATGGAGGGATGAATGAGTCTTTTCATCAACTCGAATGAACCCAAACGACTCTATATTGTGATGACTCTGACATGTCTTCAGAGTGGAGAAAGGCTGTGTGATATCTGCTCTGTCACACAAACTCCATGCGAGCACCACCCTGTTACACACTCCCAACTAGTGTTTATGAATTTATCAAACGCTCAGCAATGTTTTGAAACCGACCCATATCCATCAAGTCATCAAGAAAAGAAGTCCCGCGACGATTCGTCATTCCGCAGTTTGCGCCCTGGGAACAGGCTTAAAGGAGATCGTAGTCACATACTACCCATTGTCAGCAGCCATGTCAGTACCGGGTCTACTCAATACGTACCTTCTTCTTGTATCGGGTCGTAACACTCGTTGCAAGAACACCATTCTTCACGCTACTAGTCATGAGATGGTTCAGGACGGTATGGTTTGGAAGAGTCAGAACGCTGTTATCGTCCTTGACCGGCAAAATACCGTTCAAAATAGACCGGCTCAGAAAGAGTGGTAGGGCTGGTGGATTGCCTAGTTCCTGGATGATCTGGCCCGCGGCCTTATATTTCGGGTCTTCCTCAGCCAGGTCGACATCGATCAGGTATGGTGGAACGACTTGACGCCAGTCACCCATTGGAATTTCTTCAAGATGTGGCTCTTCCACATCGGAGTCTTCAGGTGTTTGCTCTCCGGATTCAGTTTGTTCGCGGTGTTCCTCTGGTACTAGTGATGTAGCCTTTGTACCAGGTTGGGTGCTCTCTCTTCTGGGCTTGGTGACATCTTCCGTAGCAATTTCAATGTAGTTGACTAAGAAATTGTTGAAGTCAACTGCTGTTGGTAGCTCGGCACTGGTCACCATTTCTCCGTCCACCACAAACTTAAGATGGTGGGTTCCTGATGGCAGGTTGATGGTGGTGAACATGCCAGGCGCGTTCTTCCTATAGGGCAAGTATTAGCATCGGAAATCATACAGTTAAGAGCAACGACATCAACATGGGTAAGTATTGATTCCTCGAGTATGGGGGGATGAATGACCCAGTTTGGCAACCCCATAGCAGTCGAGACCAGAATGCAAGACAACAAAGAGACAATCACGGCAAGGCGACCTACCTCGGATGCAGTCTGTATTTCTTTTCCCAATTGGCAAAGGTTCCCGTAACGTAAACCTTGTGCCCGCCTTGATTCCATTCAATGACAGTCGGAACAGTTTGAGTCGTAGGGTGGACTGCATAGGGCTGCAGTTCTTCGCCAACCTCATCCTCGGATTGTGTGTTCGTGCTCAGCATAGAACTTCTTCTTCTCAACGGAGGTTCCCCAGTGGACAGAGGATCGTCAGTCTCGAATATCGGGACGTCGGCGTTTCCCTTGTCAACAGGCACCAGAGTTGGTGATTCCGGTATTGGTACATCAGCAATAGGCAGAGGAAGGCGAGGAGGTCGAAGTTGAGCCACAGGTGCATAGTGTCGATCTTCATATGCGTGACCCTCGGGAAAATCCTCTGGCTTCTGATCAAAGCGTTCCTCGATGGTTTCTTGTTTACTTCGTGAAATGGGTACATCCATGGGACCCGAAGGCTGTGGGACAGCAACCGGTGGCAGGCTCGGGTTCTGATGTTTCTGTCTGTATTCCAGCTCATTCCTCTTCTCTCGAGATGTCCTCGAGGCGGATCTCTCGATCTTATTGGTTCTGGCATGAGAATCAGAAGCAGAGGCCTGAAGGTACTGCTGTAACGCGGGCTTCTCGAGATGTTGAGAAGTGGTTTGGGCGACAGCGGTGTCTTTCGTAGCAGAAGCGTCAACGGGTGTGCCTCGACCCTGGGAGAGAGCTTGAATGGAAACCCTTTGGTTGATCTTGCGTTCTCTTTCAGCTTGCGGCGTGCCAGATCTGGAACCCGAGCTCTTTTTATCCTCTGCCGATTGTTGTTGGCCCATGGTGAATGATAAAGTCGATTTTGACAGCACGGAATTCAAGTGTCGTGCGACACCTTGCGGAAATGGGTAGGAAGGGAGCTGGTCAAGGAAGGCCAAGTCAGGGAGATAGGAAGTCGGAGCGGAATTTTGTTGGCTCCAAGTGTATGAGCATTCGGTGTTGTGTGCCCAATTCCAAAAACAAGAGACAGACCACAACCGGCCGGGTAGGAGTGTCAGCAAATTGATGGATATGTGGACGTGCCCTCCGAGCTCTGGTGACGGTGGGTTCGAGGTTGAGAGAACCCTGAGTGAAAGACAAAAAGAGGGGCTCGAATCAAGCGGGCAAGCAGCGCAGGTGAAGTGAAGGCTGCGCTAGTTCAGGCTGCTTTCGGCCCGGAGTAACGAGTGGATGCCCGCTAGAAGAGCGTCATTATAGTTAAAGCTTCAACTAATTCCAGGAACGTTTGCGGGGGAGCGAGGCGTCATCAGTGTGTTAGAGTAACTAGCACGCGTTACAGGAGCATCTTCCTGACTGATTTGGGGCTCAGCTCTAACATAGAGGTAAACAAAAAATTTCAACCAAATGCTGGAGCTCCCTCAATTGTTGCACAGCACCTGATTTCGGTCACGGCCCCTACGATCCCTCGACGAGGATTTGCCAGGTGCCGCGTCTTCGCTATGATTCAGCGACTGGTCCAGGAATGAATGCTACTAGCGACTCGAGTTGGCCGACATGGCTCTCAGTCACCGGAGTCGTCCTCTCGTACACCCTCACCATCTTCTCCTACGCGCTGTATCCTGTCTTGTTTCTCTTAAGAGCAATATGGTACATTCTAGCGTCTCTATCGGCGCCTTTTATTTACATGGGGCTTGTCATCGCTGACGCTTTGCTGCTTCCATGGCGCATCTTCGCCGCTTTCGAGGTCTGTCTCCCATACCTGGCGCCTTGATTGCCCGAATCAATTGCTGACTTTCACCCAGCCGCTTTGGTACTTTCTCGGTAGTGCGATTCTGCTGGGCCTACTACTCGCTATTGCCTTACATTTCACCATGCGCGCCATTGTTGTTGTGTTCCGCCTTGATCACAGCGTTTCGCGGCCGATTCCAGCCAGGGGCCACGATGCCGTCTCATACAGAAAGGCAAGGGAGGCAAAGAAAAAGAAACAGCTAGAGGAACAACAGCGACTGGCTGCCGAGGCCCGATTGATCGCTTCGCAACCCCTCTTACAGGAAGTGGTTCGGGAGGCCAGAAAGATGCCCTTGTCAGGTGCAGTGCCTGCGGCGTCGCTGAGCCCTTTGAGCCCAAGGAATACGGCACCAAGCTGGCCGGGTCTTTTGCAGGAGACGATCCTGGAACATAGCGACGAGGACAACAGTGATACGGAATTCAGCGGCGAATCTGCACTTCCAAGCCATTCTCTTGCTATACGCTGACGTACCCTGGCTGTGGAGGTCTCCTCGGGTTGAGCGACAAAATGTCAACTAGTGAGTCCATGTGCATCACAGTTGCAGCTGGCGATCGTCCGAGCCTGGTGCGGGCACCTCCAGGTACCTCGAAACTTACCCAACCACTTCGACCTCTGCTGCATCGTCTAGGTTTGGAGCCTGACTTGGCGCGTGTGTTGTCGCGCCCCTGCGCCGTCAACGGCCACATTGGTTCTCGGGCAGTTCTTGCTCACGATGGTGCAACAATGCACCCACGATTCCGGGGCTATTCTGTCACCTTTCGACGGTTGACATGCTGTGTTTTGAGAAGAGCTTTCAGACCTTCCATACTTGCTTGGTCGTATTCGGTCTGAGAATTGCTCAAGGTGGTCAACGCTGTATATTGTGGATCGGTCTTTTCATCTTGGGCGCTGCGAAGCATGATCTGGGCCAAGAACCAGAATTGTAAGGCGTCCTTCATGAAGCCGGCACCTCGCCATCGTCCCTCTGAAAGCTCTCCTGTCTGTTCGGACGGTGACGGTGTTCCGAAAGCTTGTCGAGTACTCCCCTGCGAGCCGAGCATCCATATGCAGTTCCAATTCCGGAGCCAATTCTGAATCGATGTGCCGCTGTGCTGGAGTCCGACTGTTGTTCGGATACAGAAAATCACAGAATGAATCGCTGTCATATGTGCACGCATGTTAGATAGCACTCACTCATCCAGAACGCCTCGTATCAATCAGTGCTAAGCCACGTACCGATGATCAGAATACCCAGGTTCACATAACCGAGGTGAGTGAAGAATTGGACAGTCTCAGAGTCCATTTCGCCGCTAGTCAGGATGTTGAGGGCCTCTGCGGTTGCGAGGCGACGATCTCTCCAGAGAGGGTGCAACATCCACGTTCTCAAATGATGGAAGCAGTCGGATTTCGAACTCGCCTGAAAGCAGGCTTCGGGGCAGACTAGGCCAACGCGCAACTCGGAAGGGAGGATCCTGGGAGGCATGTTGTTCATCATGACAAAGCCACTGTCCAGGACAATGATGTAGTTTAAAGTCCTGGGTGGAAAAGCTGTCAGTAATACATATCAAAGACGGTCGCGGGGACGTGCGGAACCTTATGAGTTCTTCTTTCAATGCAAACTCGTGCCAATCGAAATCAGCCAGGGTGAGAGACGCCAAATCGCCATGCATCGCGTTGCCGAAGCCCAATTCTCGAGCCATCTGGTCTCTTTTAGCTGCAGTCACGGCCTGACTATTAGTAGAACATGGAACTTACCGCGACCACCTCTCCATAGCGGTGCTTTCTCACACGCCGTCTTGCTCGCTCGTCTCCTTCCCAGTATTGGTAAAGACAGATGGCATGAGCCGCTTGGAGTGCCCTGAGTCGCCTGTTGAGGCATGCCGCGTTCAACGCCGAATAAGGTGAGCTGTCACCGAAATACTCGTCACCAAAAATCATCTCCTCTGTCGCGTCACAAAAGACCTTGGCCCAGTGACGGTCTTCGGCGTCGACGGAATAAGTCGCCCCGATCAGAACCATTGCCGCAACCAGAGTGTATGGTGCGTCGTGGTAGACAAATGTCGCTCTGTGGACCACCGGCCAGTGCGTGTACCACGTCAGCCAGTAAAGATCTATGAAGCGCCGGATGTTGCGAGAGCTGAAGAAGCTGCTCAGGCACTGGTCCAGTGTCGCACTTGGCTTCAAGCGAATGGGGCTTTTTGGAGCCTTGTGGATGATGGTCGAATTTAGTCTTGCCACGATCTCCTTTGTAACGCTGGAGAGAGGGTCTGAAGCACTTGTCTGGTCGGTCTTGTCGTCACTCTGCAGTTGCTCTGGTATCATCGTACTTGACTGCCTGGGCTCCCCCAGCAGCAGAGCGTTCCCGTGCCGTGAATTGGCGTCGTCTGAGCCAGGCAACACGCTTTGCATCCAGTGTTTGCACGCAATGTCTTCGGGCATGTCAAGTATGAAATTGGGGAACTGATCAACGACTGGACGATCACTGGTTTGCAATATCTCGCTCTCCCAGGGGGCAGGAGGACGTGTAAGCTGACCGAACTGTTGGAAAATGTCGGGGTCAAACGAAGCCGCAAGTCCTCGAAGCGATGTTACTCGAACAAAGAAAGGAAGAGAGTCGTGAGTATCTTGGCTTCGGAGTTTTTGCAACGACTCTCGTTCCAGCTGCGACGACAAGATGGACTGCGTGTTTCCTAAGCTCCATGGTTGTGCGATTGAGTCGTCTTCACAGAGGATGGGATGCTCGCCATTGGAGCCACAGACACTTTGTTGAGACGAGTCCGACCTGCGTTGTTGATCGAGTTCCGAGACAACCTGACAAACTTCAACGTGTCTCAAACGGACATCCCTGGACGAGCCACTTTCGTGAGCTAAAAATTCCAGCAGCACATATATAAAAAAAAAAACCGGGGTACTTGGAATTGCTTGCCACACGTGCCTTCTTCTGAAAGTCTTCCCACATCTTGAACATAAGAAGGGTCTGTAACTCGTGTCTAGTGACAACCACGTCTTAGCGGCTCAATCATCGATTCCCGTGCGACTATCCTCCACGAGGGGTCGGTTACAACAAGGGACGGGTGCAATGGGAAACAACACTTGTCGAGTAATGTCTGTACACGGTACTTACGTGTGACCATATGACGACGCAGGTGTTCTTTTCGGCTGAAAGTTTTCGAACAAATTGAGCAACTGCTTGCAGCAGCAGCAGCTCGCGTAGTTCCGGTCGGCAGACTCATCTCGTCGCATGGGTTACCGAGGCATACGTGATGCACATTTCCTGAAATCACAAGGCTCTGTGGAACAACAAAGCACACTTGGATGCAAATAGCACATATGTACTATGCTGGACCACTGTGGGACGCTGTGCTGAATGTCAAAAACGAGATTCGGCAAAAATCTAGATCGATTAATTATGTGATTCCGCCAAGTCCAAGATTAGTCCGGGTCCCGGTGCAAGGCACGAACGAGTCACGATTGATAATCTAGAACGAGTATGAGATACACTAAGCCTGGCCAGCGACGCCACCTCCTCGGTCCCATACCCCTTCATTGGACCCCCCCCCGCCCCCGCCCCCCAGACAATAAACTCC